>NC_041385.1:240994867-241004525 GCF_002162155.2 Triticum dicoccoides
GGGCCGGCCGCGGCCGGCGGGGGCTGGCGGTTCGGCCGGTGGTGGCTGGCAGCTCAGGGGGGGTGGAGTTTGATGATAAACTGGAGGCCCTTGATTTCGTATCCAACGGCTGGAAAATCTAATGACGAGAGATCAAAAAGTCAGTCGACTGACGTGTAGCCTCACCCCGCACATGCACATGCACGTACGCAAGACACGCATGCATGTAGGCGCGCAACACTGACACGTACACATAACGTACACACGCATGCATGCTGGCGTGCAACACTGACACGTACACATGCACTCACGAACACACGCACGTACGCACCCATGCATGCAACACTGATACGCACCCTTGCACGCATGCAACACTCGCACGCCTGCATGCACACAGCACACGACGCAAGACACACGCTCAACCTATACGTGCATGCACCCTTTGTTAAGGACATGGATTATTATGGGTATTAATCAATCTTATCTGTGATAAGAAGAACATTGATGTTTGCAGCGGTCTTTATGAATCACAATGTATCGAATGGAATATCAACATAGTAGGCTTATCTACATGAAAAAGATGACATCACACTCAATGAACAATCATCGGTTTATGAAATGCCCGCTTCTGACCGCCTTGGCCCACCAAAGGTTCCTCTGCTGTGCGCTGCCTGCGTTGGGTCACTGACATGCAGGCCATGCACCCAAAGAGCCCACACGTCAGTGGAAGAACGACACGGTGTCCTAGGTCATAGTCAAGGGCGCCACTCGCGGCACGCCCGGCTGAACACGCCTCCGTGCCGCATTCAAACGCCTCCATGAAACCCGCCCATGTGGAAGCCGAGAAACCCACTCTGGACACACGTCCGTTCATGACCGGGCCGGCGTTAAACGCAATGCCGGCCGAGCTCCTCTCGTCCACCGTCTATTCAATCTCCTATTTAAACGAGGCCAAACACTGGCCAAGAATCGCACACCTCCGCCGCTCCCCTATCTCCTCCACCATTTTGTCCACTCTTACAATGGCTTACGAAGAGTAGTTATTCCGCATCCAAGCCGGCTGGGTAGCCCGCCGGGTACGAGCTATGCAGCTCGCTGATCCACCTCCCTCCCCTAGCCCGACAGAGCCAGTTGCCGCCCCATGCCGGCACGCGGTTCAGCAACTCGCCGCTCTAGGCCAGCTTGACGAGGAGTGGCGCACGGGCGTCATTGCTGCCGTCCACGCCGCCGCCTCATACCTCGTCTCCCGTTTCTGTGGCCGAGACTCCCATGCCGGCGGCCATGCGATGCAAGCAGCGACCGAAGCCGGGTGCGCGGAGACATGTGAGACATATAGCATCCGGGTCGACGTATCAAGCACCAAATAACAGTGCAGAACAGCAGGGGTGACGCACCCCACTCGTACCGGCCCAGTAGTAGTAATGAGCAATGAGACATCAAATCACAATGCCGCACCTTCCCAGACGGACGAAGCAACCATTATTTCACACTTCGGTTTGCCATCATCTCAAACCACATAGTATTACTTCTGCCTCAAGAGAGACACGCGCATCGCCTTAGTACATCATGACACGTGGGACCGTATGATAGGCCATGCTCCCCCGCCGATCGCTCGGTAAAATCACCTCATTTTTACTATACTTCCTCCGTATCGGTTTACTACATGACATGCACGTCGTTCTAGGTTGAGAATTTAACTGGCTATATATGTGATGAACAGTACTCTAGCCTTTTTAAAAATGTATACTTTTGTACAGTAGTACTATCAATGGATTGCGCCATGGAGCAAAAATTGAAATTTGAAAAAAGGTGGTACATATAGAGAGCGCTCGTCGCCAAATTATGCATATAGTACTATTAAAAAGCTAGTACGTGCTTAATTGGGGTGCTAAATTCTATTAAAAAAAATACTAGTAGTATGTACATACTGAAGAGTTAAAGTAACGAGAAGAAACATAACATAGTTCTGCTGGGGGCTCAGCACAACACACCCCTCAAATTAAACTAAGCACACATGAAATTAAACTATGCAACTAATCTGGTAGACACTGCATTAGAAGTTTAGAACCACCATGAGCAACGACACTGCCACCTTACTCGGAGTCCTCGTCCACGTCGTCTACTTCGTCCTTGTCCCTCTTCCTCTTGGCCGATACTTCTTTGCTTGAACCACACATTTGGCTGTTGCTCTTCATCCAACCCTTGTAGATATTGAAACAAAGGTAGCCATCCATTGCAGCGTAGTGGATGTGGTCTATATCTAGTACATTCCGCTGCCATGCATGACGATGAAACGTGTAATGAGGTTTCTCCAGTTTACGGTATGAAGGATGAACCATGGCTCCTGCCAAGGTCAGCATTGAAGGCTGACGAGAGGGCACCAGCCGATTCTTCTGGAGGTCGAAGGGGTTGCCTACAATGAGGCCTATCCGACCCAGGACTTCTTTGTCGTTCTTAAAGTCTACAGTAACGAATTTCACTGTTTTGTCCTTGAGGAAGTTCTTAAAATCCTGGCACTCAACGTCGGCATGGCATATGTGGTAGACCAAGCAAACGTTCTTCCTCTCTTTGTCCTTTAGATCCTTCTCTCGTCCCAGGACTGTGGTGTACTCAACATCTAGCCCAACGACCCACTCATCATCTGAGTTTTCGAACATGCGTCTGAAGCGAGAAAGGCATCCTTTCACCGTCGCGGAAGAACGGGTGTAGATGACGTCGAACTCATCGCCGATGATGGTTCTTAGCTTGTACTCATCGCCAATCGTGGAGATTTGGGACGCCATGGATTTAGGAGGAGGGTTAGGATTAGTGGTACTACCGTAATGTGAATGGACGGGACGACTAGGAGCGAACCACCGTAGTATTGAAGGACGTGCGGGGACGAGTAGGAGCGAACTGCCATCGTGCGAACGGCAGGGTAGTGGCTTTCCATTCTCCCATGATACGGGCTTCCGAGAGCCCTTGGATCTGAGATCGAACGGTTGCATGGTGTGATCCTAGACCTATGGGTGAATATCCTATCCTGGAGGGTTATTCTGCAAATTTTCAGCAACTTAGCATGCGACCGTTTGATCTCAGATCCAAGGACTGCCAGCAGCCCGTATCATGGTCGCACCTACCACGATCGTCGCGTCGCTCGCACGGTCGCGCCCTTGGAGATTTAACATGGTGCATTAGGCTATCTGATGTTGGCATGTCATACATAGTCATCACTTAGTCACTCATACTACAACAAGGTTGGCTATAAGGTTGGCTATAAGTGTATTTTTTTACTCCTCTCTATCTCTTTCTTCGTACTCCCTCTGTCCCATAATATAAGAATGTTTTTGACACTAGTGTAGTGCCCAAAATGTTCTTATATTATGGGACACAGGGAGTACTAGTATTTATTGCATTTGCCAAGGAGTGACCTCTTCCAATGAAATGGTGTTGCTAAGTTTGCTTCATTTAATTAGCTATAGACTCAAAATTGTCTTTTCACCTAGGTACACGTGCTTAGCATCGTTTCTTCCTTGGGTTACCAAACTAGTCTCTCTCTTCTTGATTAACTTGCCACATCAGACTTTATGCCTATGTGGCAAGCTTAAGCACCTGTAGGAACAAGTAAGTACAATAGTGCACTTTACATGGCATTTTTTCATATGTGGAGGAAAGAGAGGCAAGGAAAAAGTGGAGAAGTGGGCTCTCATGCAAGAGCCAGCCTCTACTACATGCTGGAGCATTGGGAGAGGCACTTGCATGGAGGTGGCCAGGAATCGGGAGACTCACGCCGGTCATAGCGCCGCAGTTAAAATGATAATGGCGAGTCAAATCGCGAGGCCCCACCTGTCCAGCAGTAACTCGCTGTCAAATCACACAGCCCTATGTTTGCAGCAGCCTACTCCCTCGTCTTCTCGCATCTTTGTCGAACCGACTAGGCGGAACTGCCCCGCCTACCGCGCAGGAAAAGCCTCGCCCTTGACTTTTATATACAACTACTCCCACCTTTCCGGTTTATAGGGCTCAATTCAAAAATCTCACCAACCAAGGTAGATGGTGAGTGGTGGAATACTTTTTGTAGTTTGCAAAAGCATCCAATTAATGCTCTTGTTTCCTCAAAAAATTATTTTTACCAATGCATTAATTGCAATGCATGCATGCATAAAGTACATGCATTGGTCAATTTTCTCTTAATACTTGCATGCAATGATTTAATGCACCTTGAAATCTGAACTTGTGATGGGGAACAACCAAATTGAGCCTTATAAAATGGAAAAACTAAAATTTTGAGATAAGCCCTATAAACCGGAAAGGAGGGAGTACTCCCTCCGTGTAGGTGAGTAAGTCATCTTAGATTGTGCACCGTGACCAAGGAGGAGGGGAAAACAAGAGACATTAATGTTTATTTGCTAATTAATAGTATTGCATGCGATGAACTAACCACTGCATGTCGTGTTTGGTAGTCTCAAGTCATTAAAAGCATGCACACCCCTTGTCTCTTATTGGTTGATATGTGAAGAAACAAGAAACGAGGTAGAAGTTAATGCACCGCGCCTTAGTATTTTGGGATTATTGGTTTTCGTAAGATGACTTACACACCTAGACGGAGGGAGTACATCCGCTTAAGAATCCAATGATATAATTTTTGTGACATAGTAACTCATATTAATTAGTCAAATGGATGACCTAGAACTACGTGCAGGCCCTATAAACCGAGACGCCTAATAATAAAAAACTGAGACGGAGAGGGTAGTTCAGCACATATCTTTTTAGATCAATATAGTCGGGATTCACCAAGGAGCAAAACCAAGTGGTAGGCTGCTCCTGTCGTGTTGGCGTAGCAACTCAAGCAGGGTCAGTCCACACACGAAATGGCAACACACTTAACAGGACCCCTTTGGCCGACATGTGGCTCATCCACCGTCTTGTTCCACATGTGATGCACCAAATTACAGTTCGGAGCAGTGGTTGGAATTGGAGGCACCCCGGTCGTAGCGCTGCAGTAGTAGAAAATGAGCAATGAGGGGTCAAATCACAAAGCCCCACCTTTCCTGCATTAAGCTGGACGAATGAAGCAACCATCATTTCACTCTAGGGTGCAAGAGCATAAAGAAAAGAGAAACCAATGATGCATGCGGCAGCTACCTAGGGCACCCTAGGGTAGGGGTCTCCACTACAAATCCTTTTTTTTGAAAGCGACTCCACTACAAATCGGCTTCTCTCTCGTCCTCTTGAAGAAAACTAATGACGAGTGCGGCGGTAGGGTTTGTAGGAGTACTACGGCGTGCGGGGCCACGTTGTAGTAAACAGGTTCGAGTCGACGCCTTAAATATGTGTGGGCCGCTTGGTTTTACGGTAACGAGGCATCATTTTGGGTTTGCGAACCAGTGGAGATATAGTACGTACAAAAAATTGTGGACGTAGGTTCGACCGAAAGGCAATGATGCATGGGCCCTGCATTTTGATATACCCGGGGCCGCGTGAAATTTTCTACTCTCCTCAAAACTAGTAAGGTACACATGTATGGAACGCATGAGATTTCGAAACCAAATTATGAATAAATACACACTATAGCATGTAAAGCTTTGAGTCATATATGCATGATCTAGATGTTCGTTTAGTTATTATAGTTCATCTCATTCAAAATCAATTAGTTTTATGAAAATGTTAAGATTCATGGGGCTGCGCATTGTAAATCATAAAGTAAAAAACAAATAATGGCAATTCATTTAGAAAATAATAATCAATTATGATATAGAAGATTCTAGAACAAAGGAGAAGTGCTTGTGTTTTGTGGTTTGTGCATTATGCTTAAGTTCAACCATGGAGTCTTCTAAATTGTACATGTGGCAGATTTGGTGGAATGTTGATGATATCGAACGACAGTAGTGCTTAGATTTGCCTATCTCTGCACTATCGGGTTAGCTTCATCCAGCGACCATCTTTCAAAGTTATTGGCACACTATATAGTTCTTGTGCCATAGTTGCATGTTTTGGAAAAAAGCTACTGGTGGGTTGTACTATCTATTTAGGAATAGAAGATGTATACATGGAAGTTGTAGGGAAAGAGATGACATGGAGCATCTCAATTCCTATGAGTAGCGATTGGAAAAGAGATGTCATTTGGTTCACATCATAGGAACTTTTCTATTGAATCTAGAGATGACATGTATCTCAATTCCTATGAGGAGGGATTAGAAAAGAGATGTAATTTGGTTCATATCATAGGAACTTTTCTATTGAATATATGCTAATGTTTATTTTCCTTTGAAATTAAGGGAGTATAGGAATCCATTCATATGAACCAAGTGGCTCTAAAGCTATAGAAATGATATCATGTTTATTTCCTTTGAAATATGGAGTTTATGAATCTATTCCTATGAACCAATTGGCTCTAAAGGAAAGAATCCTATAAAAATCATATCATATAGAGTTCCTATGATATTCCTCGACACTAAAGGATGGTTGAAATTGTTGCGGGTGATACGATGGTCTTTCTTTGTAGACTCCTCACCCATCTTTATAGTTACCTCTCGCAGATGAATGAAATGATATATACAGGGTATTCTACACGTGCAATTTGGTACACGAAAAATCGGTAAAAGTTTGTGAGGTTAGAATTTTCAATAAAGCTATATGCACTGGATTTCGGAACGGAGGGAGCATACGGTAGTTTCTAACACTCACGTGGAAGATTTGTGTGTAGGAGGAGTGGCTGTTCTGTTAAATGACATGGCAAAACTGACACTATCAGATGCCGATCTAACGGTTCTTACGGTGTTCGTCAGGAAAAGGCTTGTTGCGAACGTTTATCGGATAATGATTTGCATTGATACGTGCCCCCCTCTCTCTCACGCACACACACCCTCACGAGTCACGACTCTCCCGAGTCCTCTCGCAGACTCGCACATCGCACCCACCGTCTATCTGCAGGTAGACGTCACGCACATATGTGCTCTTCACACCCTACCCTCAGAACTTCTAAAAAACAAAAGACGGTGCGCACATTTTATTTTAGCTCACACGTCACACACTTATACTATTACTCTTGCGGCGAACGTTATTTGGGCATAGTATATTGTACTCTCACGAAGAGAAGTGGTGCACGCACGCACTAGTTCTCTCACACCCACTCGTGGGTACATGTAGGAGCGCAATTTTTTGAAGCTGGTACAACAAAATCACTCCACTATATATAAAAGCAGGAGCCTCAGCGCTTGCTTTACTAGGGTTTCTCTCATTCACTCTCTCATGCTCTCTAGATCTAAGCAAGACATAGGTGGCCACACACTCTGTCAGCTCACGACTAGTCACAAATCCGGCCGGACAACCTCGACCAGGGTAGGGGTGTAGGTGCATCGTTCACGCTGTCGTCGGCGGCGAGGGAGGAGACCAACGGCTGCCTGCGGGTCGCGATCGGCGGCCGTGCCGTTCTCTCCGAGAGAGCACCGGCTCGGGAGGGCCTCCGACCCCTTCTTCCTCCATGCGGTATTGTGGCCAAGATGCGGCATCCCGACGCCATCTTTGCCACATGCCGATGACCCTCAGGTATATATTCCTTGGAAACCTGCCTTGCTCTAGTGCCCCAGCTCCCTTCATGTGGATCCTTTTCTACTTCTGTCTGCTGTTCCAAAGCCACCTAGACTTCTACTATTATTAGAATTAAAGCTAGTTCATACAGTCGACTCAAAGCGTTGGTTCAAACAGGGAAGAAAGTGGGAAAGCTGTAGCATGAATCCAGGACTTGGTTCTAAGAGGAAATAGGGGAGAGTAGTAATATCTGTCACTGTTTAAATAACTGTATTTCGTATTTGCGCAAACAGGGATTTCTGTCTCCATATCGCTTCGGGATGTCTGTCTCCGTATCGTTTCTATCCGCGCAATCAAAAGCACACACCTCAGTTTTAGTACAACTGTGCAAAATGAGATGGCTATCCCTCGTTGCCTTCGTCTAACCTCCCGTCTTCAAGGTATCCCTACATTGGTAGTAACTAAGGTAGAATGACCAATGCAATCTAAAAGAAGCTGATTCGTACGTTTTACTTCCTGATTGCAGTTCAGGGACGAGCGAAAACAATTGCATCCTAGTCCGGAATGCACTTTCTACCAGTTCATCCATGGACCAAGGACTAGCTGGCACGGCTGCACGATGGTTTTTTGGACAGGTGTGCGGACAAGAGGCATTGTGGTCTGCTTATTTCTGCAAATAGCGGTGCTTAAATTTAGTGGAATGCACAAGAATTTCACCTGGTCAGTACACTGCATGGTTCAGTTCAGCATTCCAGCTGAGACCACAATTATAATTGGTTATTTTGGAATGAGAGAACCTAACCCTGGATGGTGGCAACAAGAAAAAACCAGAGTGAACTCCAGGAAATTTAAGCCTGCCGGGAGGCCCTTTGCTCAGAGAAGCCTTGCTTTTTTTTCCTGATTTGTAAACCTACTCACAACTTTGTCTTTTGCTATGAACTAGTATATGTTTGTTATGTTCTATGAATCATTGAGATGTATAAAATTGCTTAACTTATGCTTTTCAAGTTTTTTATGAAGACGAGTTTAATGTGAGTGTTCCACATGAGCGCTGGACTAGCGTGTGAACATTTGGAATTTATTACATTGTGGCCTCAATTAACTGGATGAACCACTATAACAAGATACATAGTTGCTTATATGTCAGACAACAGATTGTTGATTGTTAGCTGGTCGATAGCCCAGTGTTGAAGCGAGCTGAGCCAATGTGCCGTGTTTTGCACAACTGCTTACAAGTGGGGTAGCACCAACATTGTTTACAAGTACTTATGTATACGTCGGTGCACAGTTCTCGAACGAGTGCTCTATTTCATCAAAACACACACTGCTCGTATGATAAACCGTGACAACTTATGTCTTACCATGCCATATTCATGAAAAAACTAGTGAGGACGCATCTGTTTCGGCAACAATTACGATGGTTCTCACATGATTCACGGGCACACAAAAGAAGCAGCAGTTCCCATAGATGGATTCAAGCAGAGTACTAGCCCCAGAGGGGTCGATAACAGGCAAGGTTCGGATAATTAGACACAATCCAAACTACTATTAAACACTAGCTGGGGCAACTATTTTATGCCTCGATCTAATTTGGGCTGGACACAAGACAGACCTTGCCATGAACATCATCGAGGACGTCCGGCAGCAGCTCAATCCTGTGAACCTTCATGAAGACAATCCTTGTGGCCTTGCCACTGATAAACTTGTTTGTGGAGGCATGCCATGTCATCTTCCTGCGTAATCTTGACAAGAACAGTATGCCTCACAAACGAAGGAGTAGCTTTGAACTTCTTGTGCTTCAGTACACCCTGGACAACACGCCTGACAACAGTGAGGCTGGAATACAACTCTTCATTGGTATAACTGCAAATGGCTTCCAGGATCCAACAACCTAAGAACTCTGTTTTCCCTGTGCGTATATTCAGGTCGTCCGCCTCATAGCGAGTGACATGTACAACCACACAATCCTTGTCTACATCAGGGCTCTAATTGAAACAGAAACAAATTCTGAATTACTTTTCAGTATAAGAAACACAAGTTATTTAAACCACTATGTATAGCATGGCATCGAAGCTACTAAAATTTTGCATTATTAATCACCACATACATCCTTTTCTAAAAGAAGCACCACATACTTAGATGAAAAACCACAATCGAGATCGACAAAGAA
>NC_041385.1:241005033-241013885 GCF_002162155.2 Triticum dicoccoides
CCACGGGGGCTGTAACCTCAAACGGTGCGTTGACCATCTTAGTAGTGGCCGTGAGCGTATCTGGGGTCGGCTCGGTGGTTGCCTCCATCTTCTTGGAGCTCTCTGTCTCGTGGGGATCAGCCTCCCGCGTCTGCTCCAATATCGACAGATCTTTGCCTGGTTCTCCTTGGTCCATCATGAAACTTACGAATACTAGGAGACCACTGAAAGGAAAACACAATCACAATGACAATGAAACAAAAAAGAGAGTGAGGATCGGTTACTGCTTTGCAAAAGTTCTTTTTTTTCTCTGAACGAAAATATACCAACATCATGGATCCACTTACCTTCCCTTCGTTCGGAGAGAAGAACAGTGGCAGATGTGAGTGTTGCCTTTCTTGAAGACGGTGAGGGAGAAGGGGATTCAGCAAAGAGTGAAATGATGGTTGCTTCGTCCGTCAAACTTAGACTGCAGGGAGGTGGGGTTTTGTGATACGACGAATCATTACTGCCGTGCTACGCCCGGGGTGACTCTCCGCCTGCATACTGCCTTCTAATTTGGTGGATGAAATTTGGGCCCACGCGCTGCATGGCCCGCATGTCGGTGAACAAAAGTATAACGGCATTCAGTAGAGGGAGACGTTTCAATGACCTAGGAGGAGCCAGAAGCGGTAGAGTGTCTCCACTGTACTAGTAGTAATTGTTTTTCTGGGTAGCTGTAGAGTGTCTCCATTGTACTAGTAGTAATTGTTTCTCTGGGCCCAAGACAAAACAGCCCATCCACACTAGTAAAGAGTAAAATCAATTCAAAAGCCCATATATTTACTGAATGAGAGGCGTTACCCACACCCAGCACACCGCCCCCCCCCCAAAAAAAACCTGGGTGCTCTTCTTCCTGCTCGCTCCCACCCACCTCGCGTCAGCTCGCTCCACTCGTACCCCCAAATTCCTCACCTCACTCCTACAGAAAACCCCAGCTCCCCTTCTTCCTCACTCCTACAGAAACCCCCAGCTCCCCTTCTTCTTTGCTCGCACTACAAGTAGGCTCGTCATTCGTTACTCTGCTCAAATCCATGAGCGCGACGTGACGCCCTCAAGGAAAATGGAGTTGGCTGACCCCAGCGCCAAGAAGATGAGGCTCCCGCCAGCAGCGACGCCTGTTGTAGATCCCGCACCCTGCATCGCGGGGAGAAGTGGCGACCCCACCCACACCGGATCCCAGGAACCTGTAGAATCTCGGGTGGACTACATCAACGATCTCCCGGATGCCGTCCTTGGGGAGATCATCTCGCTTATCCCCACCAAGGATTGCTGCCGCACCCAAGTCCTCTCAATTCGGTGGCGCCCTCTATGGCGCGTCGTGCCCCTTAATCTCGATTGTCGTCAGCTATCTCTCTTCAATGATTTTGAAATCACCAGAGCCATCATCTCCTCCCACCAGGGCTCCATTCAAAGCCTCTGCATCCCATCATGCTACCTGAGCAAGCATACCATGCCCTACATGGTGGACGCCTGGCTGAAATCCCCTGAATTCACAGAACTACAGCTGATTGAGTTCTACTATTCCCCTGGAAATCACATACCACATACCGAACGCCATGAACTTGTGCCCTCAGCACCGATGTCCATCTTGCGGTTTTCCTCCTCTCTCCACACCGCCACCTTTGCGATGTGCTACCTACTAGACAATCTGGTACTAAACCTTCGACTCCCATTTCTCAAGAAACTTTCACTTGTGCGGGTTCATATATCGGAGGCCTCATTGCACAACATCATCCACTCCAGTTGCCCTGCGCTGGAGAGCTTGGTGCTTGTTTTCACAGTTAGAATCGGTTGTCTCCAAATAAAGTCGCCTAACCTTGTAAGAATTGGAATTTCTTTTGACGGAAGGCAGCTCATCATCCAAGATGCCCCTTCACTTCAAAGGTTGATCCTTGATTCTAGTTATTCACCGTTGCAAATAACCGTTCTCTCTGCGCCTAAACTGGAGACCTTGGGTGTGATACATGATCTCTGTGCTCATTTCAATATGGTGTTTGGCTCCACAGTTCTTCAGGTACTTTATATTATCATCTACACTTGTAACCATAAGCTGCATTTTAAATTTCTGTGCATAATTTATATATCATCTTGGAGTACACATTTTGTACTAATATTATGTTCTATGCTCAATGAAGAGTTTCTCCATGGATGGCCTATCAATGGTGCTGGATTCTGTCAAAATCTTATATATCCAAATGAATAGTTTTGATATGAACAAGATTATTGGCTTGCTGCAATGCTTTCCATGTCTGGAGAAGTTGTATATGAAGGTGATAATTTCACGCACATTGGAAGCCCGCATATAGTGTACTAGAATTAACCGTTCAGCTGTTGCTCTTTCGACACTCTTCTTTTAGACCTTAACTGTTTTCAATCTTCATGACTATTTAGGCAACAGGATGGGGTAAGAAAGTTATAACCAATCTGTGGACTCGTAAGCATCGGGATTTTCTCACTTCTCATGAGATTCGATTGAAGACAATAACGCTAGAACAATATGTAGCCAACCGTGCAAACACAAGATTTGTCACATTCTTCCTGCTGAATGCGAGGTTACTATTGTCCATCAGGCTTAAGTTTATCAGCAGCATGGTTTTGACGGATGGGTATGTCGAAGAGCAAAAAAAGGAGTTTCAGGTGGGCAAAAGAGCTTCTGAACGTGCCGGGCTTCTATTTACAACATATTGTGGTCATAATCCAGTAAATTTTACGACCCAGGATGTTCATTCTATAGACCTGACCGATCCATTTGACTGTGACTGCCAGAAATAGTGCCGGAGTTAGATGTTGTTGCCCTTTTCAATCTGGTTTTTTTGTAAACCTGATGAACAATTAACCATCATGCTTTTGTACAGTTTGTAAGCTGGAGTTAGATGTTCCTGCCCTTTTCAACTCGGCTGTGACTGTCATATTTTCTTTGAAACAAGGCAAATGGCTTGCCATTCGTTTAATTTAGAGTGAAATATTGTAACAAATCCCAACCAAGGGAAATAACATCACTCTCGCCAGCTGCTTGAGCTCACTGTGCATTACAGAAGCATAGTGATTAGCCCCCACCAGCACCCACAAACTTATTTCGAACTAGCACATCAAATGGGCTGTAAATTTTCATAGGAAAGGCTACATGACCATGACAGATTTGGATTCTGACATTTTGGACCCGCGAGGAAATAGCCTATCCAAGGTGGTGTCGACTTACTAGCTAGCCAACAAATGATTCTACCTACCAGCCGTAGGATTAACATCCAACATCTGTCGTCTATCTTCTATCTCTTGTCTTCTTCTTCCTCCAGCCGCCCAAACCAAACCACCCCATCGGCTCCGCCTGCTCCCGCCTCCCATGGCTGGCTGCGCCTCCGCCGCCCTACCGTACGTACCCTCCAACGTTGGCCAGTCCCTCCCTCTATTCCCCCACACGTCCTGTTATTCTCCGGCGACGTCAGCCCCAACACACACCCGCGCCCGAACCAGTCAACCCTCGTACTCCCCTCCGCCTGCGACTGGACCGGCACATCTTCAACGACTCCTGTTCGTTCCATCCGAGGCCTCACCGTCGTCCTCCGCCTTGCGGCCTTGGTTCGCTCGCCGTGAGCGGTGCGCCGCCCTCTTGCGTTGTCAACGTCGTGAACAACCGAGAGGAACAAGGAGATGACTGTACGTGGAGAGGATGACAGTAGGGACCCACCAGCATCATGGCAGTACGCAAGCAAGTGCCTCCATAGTGCAAGCCCAAAAATATGGTTCCTCCTAATGGTTGGACATCTGGGGCTCACGCATTGTCAACGTAGTAAATAAACGAGAGAATTACACTACGAGCGGCTGACACCAGGGACCCAGCATGCCGCGTAGTTTTTTTTTGAGGAACAAGCTGTTGTTATTTATACTAGTTTTAGCGACGGATCAGGGTAACAACGGGGCTGTGCAGGGGCTGTGGCCCGTCTAGCCAGGGTTTTATTTATGTTTACCACATCATGAGCCCAGTTGTGTTTTTTTCTTGCTGAAAATGGCTAGCCCAGTTCTATTTTTTTAAAAGAAATACCCAAACAAGGCCTACTTGCTTTATCGGCCCTGCTGGTCTGCAAATCTTTCAAGATGAGGAGTGTTTCATTCGGTTTGCCCAGAAATGGGCTGTACATTTTTAAAACACATCAAACCGGGAATTAGTTTCAATTTTTTTATTACAAGATCTTAAATTCCATTGATTTTTATGCGTGGACAATTATTTGGATTTTATATTTATATAAATTATTTTTCAAAATAGTTTGAATGTGAATCGATATTTTTGGATTAAAAACAGTTGACCGCACCGAAATATGCAAAATTTCGTATATCTTTTAACCGTGGCCACAATATGGGGTGTAATGCTAACAAAAAGAAGATGGGCTCCAAAAAAATTCTTAAGAATTAGCAAATGGGTTGTACATTATTAGAAATAATGGCAGATGGGCTGTATGTTGTTTTCCACAGATTTGAGGCTGACTTGTGCGCCTACTACAGGTTGACGCGTATGCTTTCATAAAAAAAAGGTTGACGCAAACGCAACGCCCTGTCAACTTAGTCAACACACGAGAGCAGTGACTGTTGGATGTCCATCCAATGGCTGTCGTGCTTCTTCAATCTCTGCTCTTGATGCTCCAGCCGCTCAAACAAGCGCCGGCGGGACTGCCTGCTCCCTCCTCCCGCGGCTGGCTATGCTGCTGCGTAGGCCTCACGGCCCCACCGTACTCCCATCGCTGGCCTAGCCATCGCTCTACTCACCCACACATCCGGTTATTCTCCGGCGACGGCAGATGAACCAGTAAACCCTCGTACTCCTCCGCGTGGGAAACAACTATCGAGTATTCCCTGGCTCCGTGTCGTTCCCTTCCTAGGCCTTGCTGTCGTCCACCACCCTAGTGCTCTCGGTGTGGCCTGGTCAACATGGTCAATGAACGACATCCATCGGAAGTGGACTGTACGTGGAGAGGCTGACAGCTGGGTCCACGGCCGCATGCAAGGAAATGCCTCCTTATTACGCGCAAAAGAATGATTCCTCCACCTGATAGCTAGGACCCACAGGAAGGGCCTCTGTATTTCGCAAAAAAACGTTCCCCCCGCTGACAGGTCGGACCCACCAGCTATATCTTCGCACGCACGGAAGTGCCTCCTTATTACGCCCAATAAAATGAATACCCCCTGCTAGCTGGGACCCACCATATTGTTGGGCTGACTTGTGGGCCTACTAAGTTGACAGGGACGGAGGGCTTTGTCAACTTAGTCAATACTCCAGTGACCGTATGATGTCCATCCAACGGCCATAGTGCTTCTTCAACCTCTGGTCTTCTTGCTCCAGCCGGCCAAAGCAGCACCGACCGTGCCGCCTGCTCCTGCCTCCCGTGGCCGGCTATGCTACCATAGAGGCCTCACCACCCCCATACTACTCCCACCACTGGCCAGGCCATCCCTCCACTCACCCACACCCCCTATTATTCTGCAGCGACGGCAGCCTCATACCGCAGTCGAACCAGTGAACGCTCTTACTCCTCTTCGTGTGGGCATCCACTGCCGCGTCTTGCCCGGCTCCACGTCGTCCCCTTCTTAGGCCTAGACATCGTCCACCGCCGTGGTGCTCTCGATGCGGCGTGGTCAATGTGGTCAATGACCGACTTCCATTGGAAGAGTACTGTACGTGGAGAGGCTGACAGCTTGGTCCATGGCAGCCGCAAGGGAGTGCCTCCTTATTACGCGGAAAATAATTATTCCTCCACCTAACAGCGGGGACCCACTGGACGGGCCACCAGTATTTTGCGAAAAAAATACCTTCCCCCTGACTGCTGGGACCCACCGGACAGGACACCGTATTTCACGAAAAAAACATTCCCCACGCTGTCAGCTCGGACCCACAGGAAGTGCCTCCTTATTACGCACAAAAAAGAATACTCCCCCGGCTAGCTGGGACCCACCTTGGTGGGAGGATGACTTGTGGGCCTACTAAGTTGACGGGGACGAAGGGCTTTGTCAACTTAGTCAATATGAACGATTCTAGCTCCAGTGACCGTACGACGTCCATCCAACGACCGTAGTGCTTCTTCAACCTCTGTTCTTCTTGCACCAGCCTCCCAAAGCAGCATTGGCCATGCCGCATGCTCTTGCCTCCCGTGGCCGGCTGTGCTGCCGCAGAGGCCTCACCGCCCCCTACTATTCCCACCACTGGCCAGGCCCTGCGGCGACGGCAACCTCACACCGCAGTCGAACCAGTGGACCCTCGTACTCCTCTCCGCGCGGGCTTCCACTGCCACGTCTTCCCCGGCTGAGCGTCGTCCCCTTCCTAGGCCTCGCCATCGTCCACCACCGTGGTGCTCTCCATGCGGCGTGGTCAACGTGGTCAAGGAACAACTTCCATCGGAAGAGTATTGTACATGGAGAGGCTGACAGCTGGGTCAACGGCCACAACCCAGTTTTTTTGTGATTTGCCAAGTAAGTCGCTTTGTCAGGCCTGTTAGGCTGCAAATCTTTCAAGACGAGGAGAGCTTTCATTCGGCTGGCCGAGAAAATTGTCCATCAGTAATGAGAAATGGGATGTACATTTTTAAAACACATCAAACCGGCAATTGGTTTCAAATATCTTTTTTATCATTTCAAGATTTTAAATTACATTAATTTTTATGCATGGAGAATTTGTTGGATTTTATATTGATATACATTTATTTTTAAAATCAGTTTGAATGTGAGTCGAAATTTCAGGATTAAAAACAGTTCGGACCGCACCGAAATATGAAAAATTTCATATAGTTTTTTAACCGTGGCCACAATATGGGCTGTAATGCTGACAAAAAGAATATGGGCTCCAAAAAAACCTTAAAAATTAGTAAATGGGCTATAAATTATTAGAAATAATGGCAGAAGGGTTGTATGCTGTTTTCCATAGATTTGAGGCTTTCCTAAAAAAGGTTGACGCACAAGCAGTGACTGTTGGATGTCCATCCAACGGCCGTCGTGCTTCTTCAATCTCTCCTCTTCCTGCTCCAGCCGCTCAAACAAGCGCCGGCGGGACTGCCTGCTCCCTCTTCTCCGCGGCCGGCTGTGCTGCCATGCAGGCCTCACCGCCCCATCGTATTCCCATCACTGGCCTAGCCATCCCTCTACTCACCCACACCTGCTGTTATTCTCCGGCGACGGTAGACGAACCAGTAAACCGTCGTATAGTCGTACTCCCCTCCGCGTGGGAAACAACTGTCGAGTCTTCCCTGCCTCCATGTCGTCCCCTACCTAGGCCTCGCCGTCATCCACCGCCGTGGTGATGTCGGCACGGCGTGGTCAATGTGGTCAACGACCGACTTTCATGGGAAGAGTACTGTGCGTGGAGATGCTGACAGCTGGGTCCACAGTCGCAGCAAGGAAGTGCCTCCTTATTACGCGCAAAATAATTATTCCTCCACCTGACAGCGGGGACACACCGGAGGGCCACCGTATTTCACGAAAAAAATGTTTCCCCCCTGACTGCTGGGACCCACCAGCTACACCTTCGCACGCAAGGAAGTGCGTCCGGGCAAAAAAAAAACCATTCACCCCCCTGACTGCTGGGACCCACCAGCTACATCTTCGCATGCAAGGAAGTGCGTCCGAGCGAAAAAAAAACGATTCGCCCCCTGACTACTGGGACCCACCAGCTACATCTTCGCACGCAAGGAAGTGCCTGACAGTCGAGACCCACCTGGTCGAAGCGTACGTATCGTTGTCATTCTGGTCGCGAACGTGTACGTACATATATACTGGAGGATGTAGAGGTGCGCACGTGTCGTAGTAGAGGCGTACACGTAGCGTGTACACGTACGTTCATCGGCCAGGGTGCAAGAAAGAAAATACGGCCACGTACATACATACGGGGAGGGTCTCGAACGCCTACTCACGCATACGTACGGCCAGGGCTTGTGTACATGGCTGGGTCGGAACGGAGAAGCAGCGTCATCGTCGTGTTCATGGGGAGGCAACGGAATGCGTCGTTTTCATTGGGAGGCAACGGAACGCATGGGAGCCAACCGGCTGGGTTGGAACGGAATGCATGGTCATGTTCATCGAGAGGGCTTGGACAGAACAGGCGATGGAAACGAGGCCTGGCGTACCACACACCGGAGGAAACGGCCTTGTATTCGACTGGCCATGTTCGAAACGGGATCCTGTTCATCGGGAGGGGTCCGGCGTACCGCAAAACGGAGGAAACGGACCTCCTATGGTCGAAACGGGGGTCCTGTTGATCGGGAGGGGTGTGGCGTATCACAAAAAGGAGGAAATGAACCTCCTACGGCCGAAACGGGGTTCCTGTTGATCGGGAGGGGTGTGGCCAAGGTTGTCAGAATCGCGATTCTATTGTACGATTCTATGACTTTACGATCCAAACTAACCCCTCTGATTCTACGATTTTGGTTTATAGAATCTACGTTTTTACGATCCTGATAGTGAAGATTCTACGATTTGCGATCCTGCCATTGGAGCTCCGATCCAATTCAGAATCACGATTCTGACAACCTTGGGTGTGGCGTACCGCAAAATGAACGAAACAGACCTCCTACGGTCAAAACGAGGGTCCTGTTCATCGGGAGGGGTGTGGCCTACCGCAAAACGGGACTCCACGGGATACTGTTCATCTCCACCGTCGACCTCCTCCAGCCTCCACGGGCTCCTGTTCATCCAGCCTCCACCGCGTGCTACTCCACCGGCTACTGTTCAACCACCCCTCCACGGGCACCCCTCCACCATCTACTATTCATCCAGCCCTCCACACCACGGGGTCCTGTTCAACCGCCCCTCCACGGGCACCCCTCCACCGTCTACTGTTCATCCAGCCCTCCACA
>NC_041385.1:241014204-241016767 GCF_002162155.2 Triticum dicoccoides
GATCGACTTCAGTTAGTAGCAGTAGCGAAGGAATCGCTCGATCGGGTTCAGTTAACAGCCATCGATCGATAGCTCGGGTTCAGTAACGCGTAGCCTGCAGTGCAATCGCTCGGGTTCAGTTGGAGCCCAACGCCTCACTCGGGTTCAGTTAGAGCCAACTCCTCGCACACACGCGCGTACGTGTACGAGAGAAACATGCATCGCTCAGCCCCCGACCTCCCACCATAACTGGGAACTCCCCGAAATTTTCCTCCCCCTCGCTTCTACCATGGTTTTTTCCGTCAAGGATGGCCCAAAGAATGTCATGCAGCTGCGTCTCCGGCCCGCCCAGGACGAAAAGCCCATTTTCTGTCATGATTTTTTGTCATAGAAGTAGGAGCCCACCACATCTATGATGATACCGGGTTTTATCACAATTATCGTCATAGAAGTGTCATATGTATGACAGAAAAAAATTCGTTCGGCCCAAAATGTCACGGATGTGTCTTTTTTTTTGTAGTGTATTCACCCCCCCTCTAGTCGATGGAATGCACTTTCACAGGTTTACCCAGGTTTGGGCCCTCTTAATGGAGGTAGAACCCTACTCATGCTTGATTATATTTGATGGGTATAGTGGTTACAAGAGTTGATCTACCTCGAGATCATAGTGGCTAAACCCTAGCTTGGCTATCCTATCAATGTTATGATCCTGCCTTCAGTCTAAACCCTCCGATTTATATAGATATCGGAGGGGCCTAGAGTTGTACAAAGTCGGTTATATAGAAAGGAAATAATATGTCCGGACACCTAAACTTTCTATTCACGTATACGGGAGTCCCAACCGGACACGAGAAGTGATCTTCTTCCTTGTATCTTGACAACCCATTAGCCCGGCTCATATTGAATAGACCGAACGCCCGAGAACCCCTTAGTCCAGGACTCCCTAGTAGCCCCTGAACTAGTCTTCAATGACAACGTGTTCGGCGCATAGGTTGTCTTTGGCATTGCGAGACAGGTTCCTCTCCTTGAGTAATATCAACTTTCCTTCACAAAAGGACTGTATTCGGCTTTGTATAATTAACACAACCCTTAGCCGCGAAGGCAGGATATAAAAAATAAGAATAGTGTCTTTACTAACAACTTTTTTTGGCGAAGCGTCAGACTTGACCCTTCAATGTTTTGAACCGTTTTTACACTCCACATTTCGTGTTTCGATGTCGAGCCCCCTTGCCCCGTCTTGTCAAAATAGAGATCGTGCCCATTTATTACGGGATTGATCATCAATAAGATTTGGGTAACCCAACCGTTTATGGTGCACGCTTATGTTGGGAACAAGCGAGTTTCAAGGCTTAAGTGGGGGACGGTTGGCATTTTTACCGCCTATAAGAGGGCAATAGATTCCTCCTTTCTTCCCCATGCCTTCTTCCAGCCTCAGCCTACCAATCTCCCAAGCTCCAGCGCCCGAAAGAAAGCTTTCGTCTTCCTCACCACCACCACCTCCTCCGACCATGGCCGGATCCAATTCCAAGGGCAAGTGGGAGGAATCCTCCATCACAGAGAAGGAGATAAAGGATCTCTGGAGCGCGGGGTACCTAGCCGCAAACATTGCTCACAGGCTCCTCGACGAGGGCCAAATCATCCCCACTCTGGCGGCCGGTGAAAGGGTCGTTTTCCTTCCCCATTTCCTTAGAGGGTTAGGTTTTCCACTCCACCCCTACGTCCGGGGACTCATGTTCTATTACGGGCTGGATTTCCATGATCTAGCCCCGAAATCTTTCCTCCACATCTCGGCGTTCATCGTCGTGTGCGAGGCTTTACCCCGCATCCCCCCACACTTCGGCCTATGGCTAAAAATCTTCAATGTGAAGCAAAAGGTGGTCGACCGGATAGCATGCAGACTGTGGTGGGGCCATGATTAGTAAGCTTCCCAACGCCACATGGCCCAAGGGGGCCTTCATTGAGACTGTCAAGGTATGGCGGCAAGAGTGGTTCTACATCACCGAGTCGCGCCGCACCAAATGGGAGGCAATTCTGGAGTTCAGATCCAGACCCCCCACGAGGCTCACTTCATGGACTGCTAAGAGCCTCGACTGGGGGTCCCAGACGAAGGTGCAGATGCTGCAGACGCGCATCACCAACATGTTGGGCAAGAATGTTGGTCTCTTCAATGTGGTGCAGATCATGCTCTTCCGCCACATCCTCCCCTGCCAATGTCGGGCCTCCCCCACGTGGGAGTTCAATCCGGAGGAGTCGTGGACCCTGGAGCACTTCTTCGGCATGACGCATGAAGGAATATGGAAGCTGCTCTTCAAGGCCCAGAAGGGCTGGCCTATGGAGACCGAAGACGTCAGACTCGACGCCGAGAATCCAGCCATGCCGGTAAGTATTAGCTTTCTGAAGATATGTTCGGTCTGTATTTTCGATCAATATGGATCTTATCAGCCCACCTCTTTACAGGGCTGGACCAAGAAGGCGGAGCGGATCAAGAGTCCGGCTCCGTTGCCCGAAGACCCAGTCACTCCCCGCTAACGGATATGCTGGTCTCGGTGCCCTACCAGGCGCCGGAGAAGAAGGGCAAGGAGCC
>NC_041385.1:241016871-241058072 GCF_002162155.2 Triticum dicoccoides
AGATCGTCTCGTCTCATGAGGAAGACGAGGATGAAGAGGAGGAGAGGAGTGGAGAGCGTCTCTCCTTGCAAGACGAGGAGGAAGAAGAGGGCGGCCTCCGAGAATCCGAAGGGGGCGACGCCGAAGAAGAAGAAGAAGATCACCTTCTCGGTCAGTTTGGACTCGGAGTCCGAACAAAGTCCAAGGAGAGCTTCCAGGGTGAAGCCCCTAGCCGAATTGTAAGTATCAAAAACCTTACTTATTTCAATTTCAGCTTACCCGCCTCCGTTATATAAATTGTATCTTTGCTTGCATTTCAGCCCTCCACGCGATATCCCAAACACCTCGACTTCGCCCGGGAACTCTCTAGCGCCTGAAGAGGCGGAGAGCGACGGACCATCGCAAGCCCCCCGTCGGTGTCAAAACCGGCGGACCTCGGGTAGGGGGTCCCGAACTGTGCGTCTAAGGCTAATGGTAACAGGGGGCGGGGGACATGATGTTTACCCAGGTTTGGGCCCTCTCGATGGAGGTAATACCCTACTTCCTGCTTGATTGATCTTGATGATATGAGTATTACAAGAGTTGATCTACCACGAGATCATAGAGGCTAAACCCTAGAAGCTAGCCTATGATTATGATTGTTGTTGTCCTACGGACTAAACCCTTCAGTTTATATAGACACCGGAGGGGGCTGGAGTTACACAGAGTCGGTTACAAAGAAGGAGATCTACATATCCGAATTGCCAAGCTTGCCTTCCACGCAAAGGAGAGTCCCACCCGGACACGGGACGAAGTCTTCAATCTTGTATCCTCACAGTCCAACAGTCCGGCTAAAGTATATAGTCCGGCTGTCCGAGGACCCCCTAATTCGGGACTCCCTCAGTAGCCCCTGAACCAAGCTTCAATGATGATGAGTCCAGCGCGTAGATTGTCTTCGGCATTGCAAGGCGGGTTCCCTCTCCGAATACTCCATAGAAGATTTTAAACACAAGGATCGTGTCTGGCTCTGCAAAAATAATTCCACATACCACCATAGAGAGTACAATATTCCACAAATCTAATCTGCTGATAATTCATAGTGTGACATCATGCCGTGGCCCGGTTATTATGAACCGTTTTTCCCAGCGTGCCACTGCACGTGTCGCGAGGCGGTTTTATTGGCACGTCTTGTCGAAGCAGAGATCGTGTTCCCCTTATCACTTGATTCTCATCAATACGGGTGTGGGTAACCCAACCGTGCTTGTTAGTATGACTCCTCGATTTTAGGCAGGTTCCAAATGGCCACGCAGGGGACGCTTGTTATTCACCCTCTTTATAAAGGGGCCAAGGCATGTCCTTTTCTCCCCACGCTCGATCCTTCTCTTCCTCCACCTAGAGTTCCAACACCCAAGGCTCAAGCTAAGCGCTTCGGACCTTCAACCATGTCCGGATCCAACCTTCAAGGCAGGTGGATGGCCTCCTCTGTCACAGAGGAGGACATCAAGAAGCTTAGGGAGGCCAGGTATCTCACCGCCAAAATCCCGCATAGGCTGCCTGCTCAAGGGCAGGTCATCTCCACTCCCGAACCCAATGAGAGTGTCGTATTTGTTTCCTACTTCCTCGGAGGGCTAGGTTTTAGTCTTGATCCCTTTGTGAGGGGGATCATGTTCTATTACAGACTAGATTTCCATGATCTAGCTCCAGATTCCATCCTTCACATCTCGTCGTCTATCGTCGTGTGTGAGGCCTTCCTCCGCATCACCCCACACTTCGGCTTATGGCTCAAGACCTTCAATGTGAAGCCGAAGATGATCGATGGGCGACACGCAGAGTGCGGAGGTGCTATAATAAGCAAAGGCACTGATGCCCTATGGCCAAAGGGTTCCTTCCCGGAGGTATCTGACTTGTGGCAACGGGAGTGGTTCTACATCACAGCTCCCCGAGCTACAAAGCAAGCAGCCGTTCCCGCCTTCCGCTCGGGCCCTCCGCCTCAATTGGCATCATGGGTCAACAAGGGGCTGGACTGGGGGCTAGTAAATGACGTGCTGACACTGCAAAGCCGCATCTGAGATCTTCTCAAGAGGGATGTCAGTCTTGTCAAGGTAATGCAAGTTATGCTAGTTCGTCGGATCCTGCCATGCCAACATCGATCTCTCCGTATGTGGGAGTTCAACCCGGAAGGACCGCAAACTATTCAACAATTCTTTGGCATGACACTCGAAGGGATGTATGGATTGTTCTTCAGATCACGAATAAAGTGTCCGGACACCACCGAGGATGCGGGTCTCAACTGCAACCGTCTAGATACCCAAGTAAGTATTTCCATGACCGAACATGCTGTCTTTTTAGTTGTCACAATATCATTCTGAAAATTGCTCTCTGCCAGGACTGGATAAGAAAGGCGGAGAGGATCAGGTGTTCGGCCCCCCTTCCCGAAGGCTCACCAGATCCTTTATTAACAAGGAGGCTTGAGCGCGCACCCTATCAGGTGCCATCAGGAGAAGATGAAGGGAGGAATAGAGAAGCCAAAGGCGGGCTTCATACCTTAGACATCCAAACCGGGGGAGTAAGTGCCTCCTCGATGGAGGATAACCGAGGAGGTGAATCTAGAATCCCCTCTCCCCAAGGAAAGAAAAGGGCCGCCTCCGAAGACTTGGAAACGGAGGCTTCCAAATGACGGAAGATACCCCTTCGCACGGGTACCCTGGCCGAAGGGCGTTGTTACCGCACAGTGCCCGCGAGGGGGCCAGTCCTCAATCGAGCTGTAAGTGGATCTAAAAGTAATTTGGTCAATATATCATGCATCATCTTCTAAGAATAATAACCAAGACGTATATCTTGCAGTCCGGCTCGCAGCCCTTCTCAACAGAGTTCGTCTTCGGGGGATCTTCTTCCGGAGATGATGGAGAGCGAAACGCCTCCTCCTGCCTCCCCGCCTCATGGGGCGAACGACCCTGAGGTGCCGTCACAGAGGATCTCTCCTAATCCACCAAGGCCAGAAGTTAACTCTTCGGCCGCCCGAAGTCCGGAGTATTCAGCTCCCAAGGACAGCAACAAAAAGTGTCTGGGACCGTCCGGTGCATAGCCGGATACACGGATGGGTCTTCTGGGGCAAGCGGCTATCTCAGAGGCGCATCATACCCTAATGGGTACGGTGGTTGAGAGGATTTCATCCGCCAAAAGCGGGTTGAATGAAGCTTTTACTAGCCTGTTAAGAGGCTTTGCAGTACGCCAAGTAATATATGTGTATTTTGGACGGTACCGCACACGCTAGGTGTGCTCTGTATAGGTAGTAGCCCCTGAGACTCTGGTTGCCATCCAGGGGCGGCGAACAGAGGATCATAGTCCTAGGTAAAGATCACGCTGCTTTTATGTGCAGGCGGCTGAGGGTCCGGTGGCTGACCGGACTGCTGATTTTGCCGAACTAAAGCGGCAGCTTGACGTGGCGGATGCCGACATCGCGCTTGTGAACAAGCGGCTTGACGAGGCCCAGGGTATGTATTTTCGGCTTGTTAGCAAATATTAAGAGGAGCATGATGCTAGTATCTATAATATGTTGTGACTGCAGATGGAGCTGCTGCCATCAAGACCCTTTGAGCGGAGCTTGCCAGAGCCAAGGAGCAAGCAAGGAGAAGTGATGCGGCTGCCCTAAAGGCGGCCGAGGAGTTAAAAGCCGAACAGGATGCTCATCGCTAGAGTGAAGATAAGATAGCCAAGATGGTTGTTGATCTGAAAGATGCCGCCTGCCCCTATGAGCTCCTTGAAAAGGAAAGCCAAGCGAAAGCGGCTGGCCTGAAGAAGGCCCTGGAGGTAGCCAAGGAAACTTGCTCTGAAATTAGAGGGATAAGGGAGGAGCTTCGTGAAGCCGGAGATATCACGGCTGGGAGGCCCTTTTTGTTGCGGATGAAGTTCAAAGATCCGAAATATGCCCCTCTGGATCAGTTGTGGAGTGCTCCAGACGCGTATGCGGACTTGGCAAAGAGTGCCGCTGATGCGACTGAGTTTTTCAAGGATCAGAAAGATCATGAGGTGGAAAGTTGTTCTGGTCGCAGTTTAGTGCCCCGACGCGTCCACTACTGTTGAATGAAAAGATGGTCGCATGTGCTGAGCTCCATAGGTTGTCCGGGCTTGCTATGAGGTCTGTCGTGGATCATCTTTGGCCGAAGGGACCAAGGCTGGACAGCTATTTTGGTTCAGTGCAATAATTCCTTGGTGTTGTGTCGCATATCGATGCTGTGAAGAGGTCAGCGTGCATAGAGGATGCCCGGATTGCTCTTGCCCGTGTTAAATCATACTGGGCACGGATGGAGGCCACCGCTATTGCAACCCGGGGTCCAGCGGGAGGCCAGGATCCGGCCGGGCACTATTTTGAAGAAGTCCTAGAAGGCGCCCGTTTAATAGAGGCCCAGTGCTCGAAGATTACCATGTTCGAGTGACATGTATCTGAATTGTAAAAACAATGCTATTTTGATCATAAAGGCTGTGTTTATACTTTTGCCCGAAAGTATTATAGTGCCTCCTGTGCGGCTGTTTATGTATGTATATAACTTGAAATTTTGCAGTCGTCGGCTTCAGCCCCCACGCATATAATGCGGGGGTGTTCAAAAAAGCGCGTAATCACACTTGATCCAGCGTCTTGGTCCGTTAACGAGGTGATAGCGCGGCGAACCAGGCAATCGGACTATATAGCTTTAACACTTTCACTTAGCCATAGGAGTTGACGGTGGGGCTACTATATAGCCCCTGGTATTTGCGTGTTTATCCGAATACGGTGCGCATACGTACATGACCGGGAAACCAGTCCCTCGTTTATGCGGAGGAATCGCAAAGATTCCCTTGAGTCATCGAGTGGTTGACCAGTCTCGCGCTATATCATGACAATCAGTTTTTGGCTTTCTCTACTGAGGTGCTCATCCAGATGAACCAGGGCACAATTGCAGTAGTTCTCCCGGTGCCACCTTAGCCGATAGAGCGGAACGTAAGGTAGCAAAACACGGGAGCCGGGCAAACCCAACTATTGACCAAATACATGATTCGGAGATGATGCATATGAGGCCAAACTCGCGACGCCGAACACTCCCTAAGGTATTCGGACTTTACAACATATACTGGGCTGAGTAACGCCATTGATAATGAGCCCTGAGTTTCTAGGTACATGCATTAGTCTGGCATGACGAAATGCCAATAACGCCAGTATTCCTCCCAGTTGTGTTAAGTGTCCAGAGGGGAAGATGCAACAAGAGACATTAAAAAAGGTTTACGCAGGGTCTTAATCTAAAAAGAAACCTTTGAGCGGGGCCCTGCTGCACGTCTGCGCCTTTATCTCCGTTGTGCCGTATCCTGGAAGGCTGTAGCATGATGATCATCTGAAAAAACGAAAAACCCAGGTGAAATACTTCGTGCGAGAAATTAGTTATTCTGAGCCGATCATGAAAATGCAATCTGTTATTGTATTAATAGGGTCAAGCCGAAATTATGGGCTTTTTTACATGCGTGCAGCCCCTAGCGCCACCTATGGGGGTATATTCATTGTCCCAAGCTCAGGATTATCTGGGTTGTTACATCAGGTGGTGCGACGGACTCGTCTAACCGTGTCCGTGGTCTTGACGACCGATCATTTATTCTGGTTGGAGAGGCCGCTCAGTGTTCGGCTGCTAGAGCCGCCACATATTCTTCCGCTCGTAAGGAACGCTCTGTATTTCCACTAACTATGATGACGCCACGTGGACCGGACATCTTAAGTTTAAGATAAGCATAGTGCGGTACTGCATTGAAACGAGCGAAGGCCGTTCTTCCGAGTAGTGCGTGATAGCTGCTTCGGAATGGAGTGATGTCGAAGATTAGTTCTTCGCTTCGGAAGTTGTCGGGAGAACCGAATACAACCTCTAGTACTACAGAGCCTGTGCAGCGCCTGGTATTACTCCTTTAAAGGTAGTATTACTTTGGCTGATTCTTGATGGGTCTATCCCCATTTTGCGGACAGTGTCCTGATATATAAGATTAAGACTACCGCCGCCGTCCATAAGGACTCGGGTGAGATGGTATCCGTCAATTATTGGGTCGAGCACCAAGGCAGCCGATCCTCCATGTCGGATACTAGTCGGATGATCCCTGCGATCGAAAGTGATCGGGCAGGCCGACCAAGGATTGAATTTGGGGGCGATGGGCTCTACAACGTATATGTCTCGGGTGCGTGCTTGCGCCTTATCTTTGGTATGTGAGTTGCGTAAATCATGTTCACTATTTTGACATCTGGTGGGAATTTTTTCTGTCCCCAGTGTTCGGCTGGCGAGGCTCATCCTCGTCTTCACTTGGCGTCTTCCTCCCTTTGTGTTTGGAGTTTAGCTTGTCGGCCTGCTTGAAAACCCAGCATCTATGTGGGTGTGATTTGCAGGTTTTTCAGGGGTGCCATGAATCTGATATAATCTGTCTAGAATCTTATTTAGGCTAGCGGTCCATCTTTGTTGCCTTTAAATGGCTTTTTCCATTGACCGGGTCAAGAGCCCCTGAATCCAGCATTGACCGCCGTGTTATCTGGGTTGTCTTCATTGTTTCGACGCTTGTTTTTATTGCATCATGGCATCCCATTGCCATCCCTAACTTCAGCTGTGCCTGGGTCGCTGGTGCCGCTACGGGCCAACCAACTGTCCTCGCTCGCGCAAAAGCAGGTCATAAGGCTTGTTAGGGTTGCCATTGTCCTTGGCTTTTCCTGTCCGAGGTGTCTGGCAAGCCATTCATCCCGGACACTATGCTTAAAAGCCGCTAAGGCTTCGGCATCCGGGTAGTCGATGATTTGATTCTTCTTAGTGAGAAACCTGTTCCAAAGCTTTCGGGCTGACTCTCTAGGCAGTTGAATTATGTGACTTAAATCGTCTACATCTGGAAGTAGGACATAGGTCCCTTGAAAATTGGCCCTGAAAGCATCCTCAAGTTCCTCCCAACTTCCAATTGAGTTTTCAGGCTTTTCAACCAGTGCCCAGCTGGTACTTTCAACTTGAGGGGCAGGTCTCTTATGGCGTGGAGATCATCTCCACGAGCCATGTGGATGTGAAGGATAAAGTCCTCAATCCAGACCCCAGGGTCTGTTGTTCCGTTGTATGCCTCTATATTCACGAGTTTAAATCCTTCTGGAAATTCATGATCCAGCACTTCATCGGTGAAGCACAGGGGGTGTGCGGCACCCTTGTATTTGGATGTATCATGGCATGATGTCGATGGTTGTTGTGTTCGGTGTTGATTCCGAGCTGTATTCGATCAATATGATCGTTTTGGTGGCTGTGATCCTGCGCTGGGCACGCTTCCTAGATCCATAGATGGACCTGGCCATACCGGATTTTTTGTCCAGGAGCTCACGTAAATCGTGTGCTGACTTGTGTGCAGCGTCATTAGCCGCCCTGTCGCGGCCACGGGGTGGTCGGTCCGGCTGATCGATCGAATTATTTTTCGGCGGAATGGGCTCGATGGCCTCGTCGTCGAATTCGGGCAGCAGCTTGCGCTTTGGATAGCTCTTTGTGTGGCGATCGCCACCATATTCTTCTTAAGTGTCAAGCACTTTGTTCCATCTGTAGTTGAGCGTATCCTATGCGGCCTTAAGCCTTTGCTTCTGATTCTTCAAGCTCCTCACGGTGGCAATACGCCTTCTCTGGAGGTTCTCTTGCTCCAAGTGTTTTTTCGGGATGATGAGTGCATCGTCGTCCGGACAGTTCTCCTCTCCGGAGACAGGTTGATGAATTTTACCCTCGGGATCGCTGTCATTGGACATCTGCTCCGGACTATGTTCACTGTCCCCTGGCTCATCCTGCTCCATCGCTGGGTCCATGGGGTCGTCGTTTCCTTTGGAGTCGACCGGGGTGTTGTTCTTTCTTGCGCTATTATCGCTGTTTTTACTGTGGCGGGATTTAGAGCGGCGCCTACGTCGTCGCTTTGGTTGCTGCTTGCTGGGATTGTCCTCCATTTCTTTCTTTTGGGGTGTCCACCATGTATATATCGTATGATGAGGTGGCTGTCCAACGCCCTTTAGGCAGTGGTTCTTGTTCTTATGCATCGTCGTCCATACCGTCGATGTCTTCGGAATCGAAGTCGAGCGTGTTGGTTAAGTCATCGACAGTGTCTATGAAGTGGGTGGTGGGTGGGGAACGAATTTCTTCGTCGCCCGCTTCCCACTCAAGCCAGACATAGTTCGGCCAGGAGTCTCCCGCTAAAGAGAGAGACCTTAATGAATTTAGCATGTCGCCCAAGGATGAGTGCTGAAAGATATCCGCGGAGGTGAACTCCATGATCGGTGCCCAATCTGATTCGATAGGCACGGATGCGCGCGGTTCGGAGCCTGTAGCCGGAGACGAGTCCGGGGGTCCGATGGCACCGGCCTCATAGGAGGTGAGGTCAGTGTTCGGCTCTAGCGCCGCTGAGGGTGCGGCCTCCTTGGCGGGGTCCATCCACCCGTCCTCGGATGGCACGGTCTGCTCCAGATTGATTCCCGGGGCCGCCCCAGGCGCGATCTCCCGAACACTGTCCGATGGCAGATCTAAGTCATGCTCGCCGTGACTGTTCGGTGCACCTGACATGGGCTCGAATCCGTCGAAGACCAAGTCTCCGCGGATGTTGGCAGTATGGTTCAAGCTTCCAAATCTGACCTGATGGCCAGGGGCGTAGCTATCGATATGCTCCAGATAGCCAAGCGAGTTGGCCCGCAGTACGAAGCTGCCGAATACGAAGATCTGTCCGGGGAGGAAAACCTCACCCTGGACCGCATCGTTGAAGATGATTGAAGGAGCCATCAAGCCTTATCGTGACGACACAATAGAACTCTCAATGAAAGTACCAATGTCGGTGTCAAACCCGACGGATCTCGGGTAGGGGGTCCCAAACTGTGCGTCTAAGGCTAATGGTAACAGGAGGCGGGGGACACGATGTTTACCCAGGTTCAGGCCCTCTCGATGGAGGTAATACCCTACTTCCTGCTTGATTGATCTTGATGATATGAGTATTACAAGAGTTGATCCGGCACGAGATCATAGAGGCTAAACCCTAGAAGCTAGCCTATGATTATGATTGTTGTTGTCCTACGGACTAACCCTCCGGTTTATATAGACACCGGAGGGGGCTAGGGTTACACAGAGTCGGTTACAGAGAAGGAGATCTACATATCCGAATTGCCAAGCTTGCCTTCCACACAAAGGAGAGTCCCACCCGGACATGGGACGAAGTCTTCAATCTTGTATCTTCACAGTCCAATAGTCTGGCTAAAGTATATAGTCCGGCTGTCCGAGGACACCCTAATCCATGACTCCCTCACCCCCTCCCCCATCACCATGGAGGACACCAAGGTGTCGTCCCAAAGGACCTCTCCTGGACGAGGAAGGGCGGACGAGGCTGTCCAAAAGGCGCCCGAGGTTAACACCTCAGACGCCGCACACCGGGGGATGGCGAGCCCCACGAACATCGAGGGTGGAGTGTCTCAATAGTTCGGCCCCCCGCCAAACACCGTCCCAAAGACCAATGTGGCTCCAGGTTCGGATCAGTGATACGTCTCCAACGTATCTATAATTTTTGATTTTTCCATGCTATTATATTACCCGTTTTGGATGTTTATGGGCTTTACTTTACACATTTTTATCATTTTTGGGACTAACCTACTAACCGGAAGCCCAGCCCGAATTGCTATTTTTTTCCCAATTTCAGTGTTTCTAAGAAAAGGAATATCAAAGGGAGTCCAAACGGAATGAAACCTTCGGGAGCGATCTTTTTGCAACAAACGTGATCCAGAGGACTTGGAGTGGAAGTCAAGAAACAAGCAAGGCGGCCACGAGGGTGCCCGGCGCGCCCCCTAGGGCTGGGCGCGCCCCCACCCTCCTGGGCCCCTCGAGCGTCCACCGGCCTACTTCTTCCTCCTATATATACCCATGTACCCCGAAAACATCAGGAGCGACCACGAAAAACTATTTCCACCACCATAACCTTCTGTATCCGCGAGATCCCATCTTGGAGCCTTCGCCGGCGCTCCGCCGGAGGGGGAATCGACCACGGAGGGCTTCTACATCAACACCATGGCCTCTCTGATGAGTTGTGAGTAGTTTACCACAGACCTTCGGGTCCATAGTTATTAGCTAGATGGTTTCTTCTCTCTCTTTGAATCTCAATACCAAGTTCTCCTCGATCTTCTTGGAGATCTATTCGATGTAACTCTTTTTGCGGTGTGTTTGTCGAGATCCGATGAATTGTGGGTTTATGATCAAGTTTATCTATGTGAAATATTTGAATCTCCTCTGAATTCTCTTATGTGTGATTAAGTTATCTTTGCAAGTCTCTTCGAATTATCAGTTTGGTTTGGCCTACTAGATTGATCTTTCTTGCAATGGGAGAAGTGCTTAGCTTTGGGTTCAATCTAGCGGTGACCTTTCCCAGTGACAGCAGGGGCAGCAAGGCAAGTATTGTATTGTTGCCATCGAGGAACAAAAGATGGGGTTTATATCATATTGCATGAGTTTATCCCTCTACATCATGTCATCTTTCTTAATGCGTTACTCTGTTCTTCATGAACTTAATACTGTAGATGCATGATGGATAGCGGTCGATGTGTGGAGTAATGGTAGTAGATGCAGGCAGGAGTCGGTCTACTCGTCACGGACGTGATGCCTATATACATGATAATGCCTAGATAATCTCATAATTATTCACTTTTCTATCAATTGCTCGACAGTAATTTGTTCACCCACCGTAATACTTATGCTATCTTGAGAGAAGCCACTAGTGAAACCTACGGCCCCCGGGTCTATCTCTTATCATATAAGCTTTCAATCTACTTTTATTTGCACCTTTACTTTTCCTATTTATATCATAAAAATACCAAAAATATTTATCTTATCATATTATCTCTATCAGATCTCACTTTCGCAAGTGGCCTTGAAGGGATTGACAACCCCTTTATTGCGTTGGTTGCTTGTTTGTTTGTGTAGGTGCGTGGGACTTTTGAGGAGCCTCCTACTGGATTGATACCTTGGTTCTCAAAAACTGAGGGAAATACTTACGCTACTATTGTTGCATCACCCTTTCCTCTTCAAGGAAAACCAACGCAAGCTCAAGACGTAGCAATCAGCATTCCCTTTCAACAGAGGGGGAGGTGCGGAAGCTTCATTGGCGGCCTCCATCAATCCGAATGCCGCTCATGCTCTGGAGGAAGCGCTGCAACGTGCTTCCATTGTGGAAGAGCACCACACCTACAAGGTGCGGTTATGGAAAAGATTCAGTCTGCGAAAAGCGGACCGAACGGTGCCTTCAATGGCCTACTGACGGGATTTTAAGTATGCGATATAATTCTCTAACAAGTTTTTAATATAAAAGGTTGAACCCATGTATAGATAGTAGCCCCTGAGATGCTATCTAGATTAGAACAATCCGGACAGAGGAACCCCAGTCAAATTATTAACATATTGTGTTAATGTGTGAGACAGGCATCCATGTTGGCGGCTACTACTCAGGCCGCAGAGCTTTACGAGCTCAACCGAAAGCTTCGACTAGTCGATGAGGAGCTCGACTGCGTCAACAAGAGGTTTGACGAAACGCAAGTTATGCGGCACTTTTACATACCGTAAGTGATATATGTGCGAATTCTTTTAATTTATTGAGTTTTATGGTTATACTTATAGTGGGCGCAGCCGAGGCTAAGTCCCTCAAGAGCGCGCTTGCCCAAGCATAAAAAGAGGCGGAGGTGAGCAGGGCGGCCGCTGACAAGGCAGTGATGGAGCTGAGGCGGAGCAGACTACCCATCGAAAACATGAGGCATGGGTGGGTGAAGTCGAGCAAGAGCTCAAGGACGCCCTTACCAAGTGCGAGTCCTTCGAGCAGAAGACTTTGGATCAAGCCTCCGAACTCGCCAAAGCTCTCCAAAACGTGAAGGAGGCCCGGGTTGAGGCCCAGGGCGATCGCCAGGAGATCCAAGAGGCAAGGCAGATAGCAGTTGGTAAGGCCTTTCTTCTGCAGAGTAAATTTACTAGTAGAAGGTACATCTTACTGACCCGGATTTGGAGTTCTTCAGGCACGTTTGCGGATCTACCGAGGAGTGTTTCTGATGCTGCAGAGTTCTTCCAAGCCCAAGAGGGGAGATCGATTGAGAAGCTGTTCTGGTTGTAGTACCTTGCGCCAGAGCATCCGACGCCCCTCACTGATCAGCTGAAGCAGCTAACCGAGCTACATAGGGTGGCTGGATTGGCCATGAAGGATGTAATAGTCCGTCTTTGGCTAGCCGAGCCCATACCCTGTAGCTACTTCATACTCGTCAAGCGTTTGGTCGATGCGCGTCCTCGGATCGACACCATAAAGCGGTCAGCATGCATAGAAGGTGCCCAGATGGCCTTCGCCCGCGTCAAGGTGCAATGGGTGAACATGAAAGCCATCGAAATTGCCACTGCAGAGCCGCCCGAAGGCAAGGATTACCGGAGGCCGGAGGGGTACTTCAGCGAGGTCCTCGAGGGAGCCGGGATTGTACAGGGTCAGTGCTTAGAGGATATTGCTACCTCTTGAGCATGCGTTGGTTTTTCCCTTGAAGAGCAAAGGGTGATGCAGCAAAGTAGCATAAGTATTTCCCTAAGTTTTTGAGAACCAAGGTATCAATCCAGTAGGAGGCTCCATGCAAGTCCCACGTACCTACACAAACAAACAAGAACCTCGCAACCAACGCGATAAAGGGGTTGTCAATCCCTTCACGGCCACTTGCGAAAGTGATATCTGATAGAGATAATAAGATAAGATAAATATTTTTGGTATTTTTGTGATATAGATTGAAAAGTACAGATTGCAAAATAAAGTAGACAGGAAACTTATATGCTGGAAAATAGACCTGGGGGCCATAGGTTTCACTAGGCTTCTCTCAAGATAGCATAGGTATTATGATAGGTGAACAAATTACTGTCGAGCAATTGATAGAAAAGTGCATAGTTATGAGAATATCTAGGCATGATCATGTATATAGGCATCACATCCACGACAAGTAGATCGAAACGATTCTGCATCTACTACAATTACTCCACACATCGACCGCTATCTAGCATGCATCTAGAGTATTAAGTTCATAACAACAGAGTAACGCATTAAGCAAGATGACATGATGTAGAGGGATAAACTCAAGCAATATGATATAAACCCCATCTTTTTATCCTTGATGGCAACAATACAATACGTGCCATGCTACCCCTGCTGTCACTAGGAAAGGAGACCGCAAGATTGAACCCAAAGCTAAGCACTTCTCCCATTGAAAGAAACATCAATCTAGTAGGCCAAACCAAACTGATAATTCAAAGAGACCTGCAAAGATAACCAATCATACATAAAAGAATTCAGAGGAGATTCAAATATTTCTCATAGATAAACTTGATCATAAACCCACAATTCATCGGATCTCGGCAAACACACCGCAAAAAGAGTTACATCAAATAGATCTCAAAGAAGATCGAGGAGAACATTGTATTGAGATCCAAAGAGAGAGAAGAAGACATCTAGCTAATAACTATGGACCCAAAGGTCTGTGGTAAACTACTCACAACTCATCGGAGAGGCCTTGGCGATGATGTAGAAGCCCTAAGTGATCGATTCCCCCTACAGCAGAGCGCCAGAAAAGGCTCCAAGATGGGATCTCACGAGAACAGAAGGTTGCGGCGGTGGAAATAGGGTTTCGTCGTGCTCCTGGATGTTTTCGGGGTACGTAGATATATATAGGCGAAGGAGGTCGGTCAGGGGAGCCACGTGGGGCCCACGAGGCAGGCCCTCCCCTGGGGCGCGCCTAGCACCCTCGTGGCTGCCTCGACTGCTTCTTGACGTCCACTCCAAGTCTCCTGGATTGCGTTTGTTCCAAAAAGATCGCTCCCGAAGGTTTCATTCCGTTTGGACTCCGTTTGATATTCCTTTTCTTCGAAACAATGAAATAGGCAAAAAAACAGCAATTTGGGCTGGGCCTCCGGTTAGTAGGTTAGTCCCAAAAATGATATAAAAGTGTATAGTAAAGCCCATAAACATCCAAAATGGGTAATATAATAGCATGGAACAATCAAAAATGATAGATACGTTGGAGACGTATCAAGCATCCCCAAGCTTAATTCCTGCTCGTCCTCGAGTAGGTAAATGATAAAAACAGAATTTTTGATGTGGAATGCTACCTAGCATATTTCTCAATGTAATTTTCTTTATTGTGGCATGAATGTTCAGATCCAAATGATTCAAGCATACTAACAAGTAATCATATCTTATCAAAATAACATAGCCAAAGAAAGCTTATCCCTACAAAATCATATAGTTAGGCTATGCTTCATTTTCATCACACAAAATACTCCCATCATACACAACCCCGATTTCAGCCAAGCAATTGGTTCATACTTTTTAACGCGCTTCAGCTTTTTTTTTCAACTCTTATGCAATACATGAGCGTAAGCAATGGATATAGCACTATGGGTGGAATAGAATATGATGATGGAGGTTGTGTGGAGAAGACAAAAAAGGAGAAAGTCTCAGATTGACGAGGCTAATCAACGGGCTATGGAGATGCCCATCAATTGATGCCAACATGAGGAGTAGGGATTGCCATGCAACGGATGCACTAGAGCTATCAATATATGAAAGCTCAACAAAAGAAACTAAGTGGGTGTGCATCCAACTTGCTTGCTCATGAAGACCTAGGGCATTTTGAGGAAGCCCGTCGAATATACAGCGAAGTTCTATAATGAAAAATTCCCACTCGTATGACAACATGGGAGACTCTCTATCATGAAGATCATGGTGCTACTTTGAAGCACATGTGTGGAAAAAGGATAGTAACATTGTCCCATATCTCTTTTTTTATTTTTTAGTTTTTTGGTGGGCTTCTTTGGCCTCTTTTTTTCATTTGGGCTTATTTGGCCTCTTTTATTTTTCATAAAGTCCGAAGTCTCATCCCGACTTGTGGGGGAATCATAGTCTTCATCATCCTTTCCTCACTTGGTACAATGCTCTAATAATGAAGATCATCACACTTCTATTGATTTACAACTCAACAATTACAACTCAATACTTAGAACAAAATATGACTCTATGTGAATGCCTCTGGCAGTGTACCGGGATATGTAATGAATCAAGAGTGACATGTATGAAAGAATTATGCATGGTGGCTTTGCCACAAATACGATGTCAACTACATGATCATGCAAAAAGCAATATGACAATGATGGAGCGTGTCATAATAAATGGAACGGTGGAAAGTTGCATGGCAATATATCTCGGAATGGCTATGGAAATGCCATAATAGGTAGGTATGGTGGCTGTTTTGAGGAAGATATAAGGAGGTTTATGTGTGATAGAGCGTATCGTATAACGGGGTTTGGATGCACCGGCGAAGTTTGCACCAACTCTCAAGGTGAGAAAGGGCAATGCACGGTACCGTAGAGGCTGGCAATGATGGAAGGGTAAGAGTGCGTATAATCCATGAACTCACATTAGTCATAAAGAACTCATATACTTATTGCAAAAGTTTATTAGCCCTCGAAGCAAAGTACTACTATGCATGCTCCTAGGGGAAGGTTTGGTAGGAGTTAACCATCGCGCGATCCCGACCTCCACACATAAGGAAGGCAATCAAAAGAGCACCCCATGCAATAAATTTGTTACATAACTTTTACCATATGTGCATGCTACGGGACTTCCCAACTTTAACACAAGTATTTCTCAATTTCATAATTACCCAACTAGCATGACTCTAACATTACCACCTTTATATCTCACAACAATTATCAAGCATCAAATTGATCACAGTGTTTAATGCACTCTATATGATAGTTTTTATTATACCCAACTTGGATGCTCATTATTCTAGGACCAATTTTATAACCATAGCAAATACCATGTTGTTCTAAAAGGCTCTCAAAATAATATAAGTGAAGCATGAGAGATCAATACTTCCTACAAAATAAAACCACCGCCGTGCTCTAAAAGATATAAGTGAAGCACATAGAGCAAAACTGTCTAGCTCAAAAGATATAAGTGAAGCACATAGAGTATTCTAATAAATTCCGAATCATGTCTGTCTCTCCCAAAACGTGTGTACAACAAGGATGATTGTGGTAAACTAAAAACAAAAGACTCATATCATACAAGACGCTCCAAGCAAAACACATATCATGTGGTGAATAAAAATATAGCTCCAAGTAAAGTTACAGATAGACGAAGACGAAAGAGGGGATGCCTTCCAGGGCATATCCAAGCTTAGGCTTTTGGTTGTCCTTGAATTATCTTGGGGTGCCATGGGCATCCCCAAGCTTAGGCTCTTGCCACACCTTATTCCATAGTCCATCAAATCTTTACCCAAAACTTGAAAACTTCACAACACAAAACTCAACAGGAAATCTCGTGAGCTCCGTTAGTGCAAGAAAGAAAAACCACCACTCAAGGTACTGTAATGAACTCATTATTTATTTATATTAGTGTTAAACCTACTTTATTCCAACTTCTCTATGGTTCATACCCCCCGATACTAGTCATAGATTCACCAAAATAAGCAAACAACACACGAAAAACAGAATATGTCAAAAACAGAACAGTCTGTAGCAATCTATAACTTCCTAATACTTCTGGAACTCTAAAAATCCTACCAAAATAGGAAGTCCTAGGAAATTTGTCTATTGATCAACTTCAAAACGAATCAACTCAAAATCACGTTTCTGTGATTTATTAAAATTATTCTCGTGCGTGCAAAAGTTTCTGTTTTTCTGCAAGATCAAATCAACTATCACCCAAGATGATCCTATAGGTTCTACTTGGCACAAACACTAATTAAAACATAAAACCACATCTAAACAGAAGCTATATTAATTATTTATTACTAAACAGGAACAAAAAGCAAGGAACAAAAATAAAATTGGGTTGCCTCCCAACAAGCGCTATCGTTTAACGCCCCTAGCTAGGCATAAAAGCGAGAATAGATCTAAGTCTTGCCATCTTTGGTATTCAATTCATAAGTGGCTCTAATTATAGATTCATAAGGTAATTTGATTTTCTTTGTAGGAAAGTGTTCCATGCCTTTCCTTAATGTAAATTGGAATCTAATATTTCCTTTCCTTCATATCAATAATTGCACCAATCGTTCTAAAGAAAGGTCTACCAAGAATAATAGGACATGAAAGATTGCAATCTATATCAACAACGATAAAATCTACGGGCACATAATTCCTATTTGCAACAATAGGAACATCATTAATCCTTCCCATAGGTTTCTTAATGGTGGAATCCGCAAGGCGCAAGTTTAAAGAGCAATCATCAAATTCATGGAAACCTAGCACATCACATAAAGTTTTTGCAATCGTGGAAACACTAGCACCCAAATCACACAAAGCATAGCATTCACGATCTTTAATTTTAATTTTAATAGTAGGTTCCCACTCATCATAAAGTTTTCTAGGGATAGAAACTTCTAATTCAAGTTTTTCTTCATAAGATTGCATCAAAGCATCAACGGTATGTTTAGTAAAAGCTTTAATTTGGCTATAAGCATGAGGAGAATTCAACACGGATTGCAACAAGGAAATACAATCTATTAAAGAGCAATTATCATAATTTAATTCCTTGATATCCAAAATAGTGGGTTCATTGCTATGTAAAGTTTTGACTTCTCCAATCCCACTTTTACCAATTTTAGCATCAAGATCTAAAAACTCCTAATCATTGGGACGCCTTTTAAATAAAGTTGACTCATCTCCAGTCCCATAATTATCAAAATTCATATTGCAAAACAAAGATTTAATAGGAGACACATCAATCACTTTCAGATCTTCATCATTATTTTCATGAAAACTAGAAGAACATGCTCTTACAAAGCAATCTTTCTTAGCACGCATCCTAGCGGTTCTTTCTTTGCACTCATCAATGGAAATTCTCATGGCTTTGAGAGACTTATTGATATCATGCTTAGGTTGAATAGATCTAAGTTTCAAAGAATCAACATAAAGAGAAATTCTATCCATGTTCCTAGCCAATTCATCAACTTTAAGCAATTTTTCTTCAAGCAAAGCATTGAAATTCTTTTGAGAATTCATAAATTCTTTAACACTAATCTCAAAATCAGAGAGCATCTTATTAAAATTTCCATAAGAGTTGTTGTAGGAATTACCATAATTATTAGAGGAATTACTAGGAAACGGCCTAGGATTAAAGTTTCCTCTATACGCGTTGTTACCAAAATTATTCCTACCTACAAAATTCACATCCATAGATTCATTATTATTCTCAATAAAAGTAGAAAAAGGCATATCATTAGGATCAATAGTAGCACTATTAGTAGCGAACAATTACATAAGTTCATCCATCTTTCAACTCAAAACATTAATTTCTTCTATCGCATGAACCTTTTTACTAGTAGATCTTTCGGTGTGCCATTGAGAATAATTAACCATAATATTATCTAGGAGTTCAGTAGCTTCTCCTAAAGTGATTTCCATAAAAGTGCCTCCCGCGGCCGAATCTAAAAGATTTCTTCAAGCAAAATTCAATCTGGCATAAAAAATTTGTATGATCATCCATAAATTCAAACCATGTGTAGGGCAATTACGTATCATTAATTTCATCCTCTCCCAAGATTGTGCAACATGTTCATGATCAAGTTGCTTAAAATTCATAATATCGTTTCTAAGACATATGATCTTAGTGGGAGGAAAATACTTAGAGATAAAAGAATCTTCACACTTATTCCATGAATCAGTACTATTTTTAGGCAAAGAAGAAAACCAAGTTTTAGCATGATCTCTAAGCGAAAATGAAAATAACTTCAATTTAAAAATATCATTATCCATGTCTTTTTTCTTTTGCATATCACACAAATCAACAAAGTTGTTTAGATGAGTAGCGGCATCTTCACTAGGAAGGCCGGAGAATTGATCTTTCATAACAAGATTCAACAAAGCAGCAGTGATTTCACAAGATTCAACATCATTAAGAGGAGTAATCGGAGTGCTAAGTAAATCATTATTATTGGTATTGGAAAAGTCACACAATTTAGTATTATCTTGAGCCATCGCAAGCAATCCAACCTACAAGCACACAAGAGACAAGCAAAAAAGAGGGGAACGGAAAAGAGAGGGCGAATAAAATGGCAAGGGTGAAGTGGGGAGAGGAAAACGAGAGGCAAATGGCAGATAATGTAATGCGAGGGAGATGAGTTTGTGATGGGTACTTGGTATGTCTTGACTTGAGCGAAGACCTCCCCGGCAACGGCGCCAGAAATCCTTCTTGCTACCTCTTGAGCATGCGTTGGTTTTTCCCTTGAAGAGGAAAGGGTGATGCAGCAAAGTAGCGTAAGTATTTCCCTCAATTTTTGAGAACCAAGGTATCAATCCAGTAGGAGGCTCCACGCAAGTCCCACGTACCTACACAAACAAACAAGAACCTCACGAACAACACGATAAAGGGGTTGTCAATCCCTTCACGGCCACTTGCGAAAGTGAGATCTAATAGAGATAATAAGATAAGATAAATATTTTTGGTATTTTTATGATATATATTGAAAAGTAAAGATTGCAAAATAAAGTAGATAGGAAACTTATATGATGGAAAATAGACCCGGGGGCCATAGGTTTCACTAGTGGCTTCTCTCAAGATAGCATAAGTATTACGGTGGGTGAACAAATTACTGTCGAGCAATTGATAGAAAAGTGCATAGTTATGAGAATATCTAGGCATTATCATGTATATAGGCATCACGTCCGCGACAAGTAGATCGAAATGATTCTGCATCTACTACTATTACTCCACATATCGACCGCTATCCAGCATGCATCTAGAGTATTAAGTTCACAAGAACATAGTAACGCATTAAGCAAGATGACATGATGTAGAGGGATAAACTCAAACAATATGATATAAATCCCGTCTTTTTATCCTCGATGGCAACAATACAATACGTGCCTTGCTGCCCCTACTGTCACTGGGAAAGGACACCGCAAGATTGAACCCAAAGCTAAGCACTTCTCCCATTGCAAGAAAGATCAATCTAGTAGACCAAACCAAACTGATAATTCGAAAAGACTTGCAAAGATAACCAATCATACATAAAAGAATTCAGAGGAGATTCAAATATTTCTCATAGATAAACTTGATCATAAACCCACAATTCATCAGATCTCGACAAACACACCGCAAAAAGAGTTACATCAAATAGATCTCCAAGAAGATCGAGGAGAACATTGTATTGAGATCCAAAGAGAGAGAAGAAGACATCTAGCTAATAACTATGGACCCAAAGGTCTGTGGTAAACTACTCACAACTCATCGGAGAGGCCTTGGCGATGATGTAGAAGCCTACGTGATCGATTCCCCCTACAGCAGAGCGCCAGAAAAGGCTCCAAGATGGGATCTCACGAGAACAGAAGGTTGCGGCGGTGGAAATAGGGTTTCGTCGTGCTCCTGGATGTTTTCGGGGTACGTAGATATATATAGGCGAAGGAGGTCGGTCAGGGGAGCCACGTGGGGCCCACGAGGCAGGCCCTCCCCTGGGGCGCGCCTAGCACCCTCGTGGCCGCCTCGGCTGCTTCTTGACGTCCACTCCAAGTCTCCTGGATTGCGTTTGTTCCAAAAATATCGCTCCCAAAGGTTTCATTCCGTTTGGACTCCGTTTGATATTCCTTTTCTTCGAAACACTGAAATAGGCAAAAAAACAGCAATTTGGGCTGGGCCTCTGGTTAGTAGGTTAGTCCCAAAAATGATATAAAAGTGTATAGTAAAGCCCATAAACATCCAAAACGGGTAATATAATAGCGTGGAACAATCAAAAATTATAGATACGTTGCAGACGTATCAGATATCATATTGAGTAGTGGAGTTCGGTTTGTAAAGACCATGTAATGAACTCATGATGTTAAATATTTATGCTTGCGCCTTATGACATATTTATGCTTATGTCAATATCGTCCTATTTGGCCGTTTTATTTCTGAAGATTGCCAGTCGTCGGCTTCTGCGCCCGTGAAATTATGTCTGGGATGTTCACAAACGCGTGTCTGCTCTTTATCCAACGTCTTGGTCCATGGAGGAGGCGTCCACTAGATGAACTAGGCAATCAGACTATACAGCTTTATTTTCCCCACTTAGCCATAGGAGTCTATCGATGGGGCTAAGTACTAGCCCCTGTTCCATGAACGACAATCGGGAGTACGCGCCTTTGCAACACGGCTTGGTCAAGTCCCAGCCCCTCGTATAACACTGCATAAATTGCGAACAATTCATAGTATAATACTAAAGTCACCAGATCGCTGACCAGCTCTCGCATATCATGACAATCGGTTTTGGCTTTATCTACTGAGGTAATTGACCAGACGAACCAGAAATACAATCACAGTAGTTCTCCCTTTACTACCTTAGCCGAACTTGCGGAACGTAAGGTGGTAACATTGGTACGCGTCGGTGCTATACAAACGGTTTTTAACCCCTTTCCGTGACGGCGTTTGGAACTGTCGCCAAGTGAGTGACTGCGATAGGGGAGTCCTTCCCACACGACCCAGAAACCATTTGTGATATTCCCTCCTGGCACAGATGCTTGGCAAATGAGGTCGTGTGCAACCGGCGAGCGCTCAAATACGGTTATACATACATTAGTGCTAAAAAAGTACAATTATACAGGCGAAATCGTTACCGGTCGTTGTACATCCCACACAGTCAGCCCCCGCTAAACGTTTCCGTTCGTATGTACATTCCACACAGTCCATCCAAGGAATACATTTCCGTTAGTATGTACATCCCACACAGTTAATCCAAGAAGTACCAAACATTTGCGATGTGCACAACATCCCAAACAGTCAATAATTTTGAAGCGTGTGTGATAAAGTGACTATCGGAAACATTTAATAAGAAAGAACTGTGTGAGATGCTGTTGTTAGTCGCACATGTTTTTTCTTGGCAGATCGTGTGTGCAATGGAGATTGATCGCACACATTTTTTCCTGGCTCATCATGTGTGCAGTGGAGATTGATCGCACACGTAGCGAATCCTAGAAACGTGTTTGATCTTCACGTCTATCGCAGATGTTTCGCTTTTGCAAACCGTGTGTAGTGTAATCCCTAATTAATCCCTAATTTAAAAATCAAATGTTTTGAATTTGAAAGTAGGAATTCACTTATTTCATAAACTAACCAGAAAGTCATGAAAGTTGGCATGGTGTCACATCATGGCACATATATGTCGTGGTAAAAAGATTGTCCAATTTGGGCCAAGCTTTATTACAAACCTCTTACAAACCGGAGCTTCTCTCAAAGAAGCCTCGTGGTTCTGATAGGGAAACGTGTCCCCCTTGTGGCGAAACATAATCACTGCCTCTTTTCGCCTTGTATTTTCTTCTACGGGTAACATGGAACGACGGGATCCATGTTGAAATTTAAACTTAGTTAGGGTTCATCTGGCCTTTTTATACACTAATTGAGTTTCATAGGCATTTAATGTCCATAATTCAAATCTAAACCTCAAATACATGCTCCAATTCACAAAAATGGCTAGAAAAAATATACATGCATGTGTCCATGGACGCATGTTTAGGTCCCATGCATGCCAGGAATGGGAACGAATTAGAACCATACCAGCGTCCTGGCTCGTCCTCAAACATTTGGAATCTCGGTTTTTAAATTCCCGTAAATCTAAAACTCACCAAAAAGTCATGAAAGTTGGCATGGTGTCACGTCATGGCACATATATGTCATGGTAAAAACATTGTCCAATTTGGGCCAAGCATTATCGCAAACCTCTTACAAACCGGAGCTTCTCTCAAAGAAGCCTCGTGGTTCCGATAGGGAAATGTGTTCCCCTCGTGGCGAAACGTAATCACTGCGTCTTTTCGCCTTGTATTTTCTTCTACGGGCAACATGGAACGACATGCTATCTATGAAGAAATTTAAAGTTATTCAAGGTTCGTTTGGCCTTTTTATACACTAATTGAGTTTCATAAGCATTCAATGTCCATAATTCAAATCTGAACCTCAAATACATGCTCCAGTTCACCATAATGGCTAGAAAAAATATACATGCATGTGTCCGTGGGTGTATGTTTAGGTCCCATGCATGCCAGGAATGGTAACGAATTACAACCGTACCAGCGTCCTGGCTCGTCCTCAAACATTTGGAATCTCGGTTTTTAAATTCCCGTAAATCCAAAACTCACCAAAAAGTCTTGAAAGTTGGCATGGTGTCACGTCATGGTGCATATATGTCGTGGTAAAAACATTGTCCAATTTGGGCCAAGCTTTATTACAAACCTCTTACACACCGAAGCTTCTCTCAATAAGAAGCCTTGTGGCCCCGATAGGGAAACATGTTCCGCTTGCTGTCGAAACATAATCACTGCCTCTTTTCGCCTTGTATTTTCTTCTACGGGCAACATGGTACGACATGATATCCATGCTGAAATTTAAACTTATTCAGGATTCGTTTGGCCTTTTTATACACTAATTGAGTTTCCTAGGCATTTAATGTCCATAATTCAAATATGAACTACAAATACAAGCTCAAGTTCACTAAAGTGGCTAGAAAAATTGTACATGCATGTGTCCTTGGGTGCATGTTTAATTAGGTCCCATGCGAGGACTGGGAACGAATTACAACTGTACCGGCGTCCTGGCTCGTCCTCCAACATTTGGAATCTCAGTTTTTAAATCCCCATAAAATCCAAAACTCACCAGAAAGTCATCAAAGGTGGCATGGTGTCACGTCATGGCACATATATGTCATGGTAAAAACATTGGCAATTCTGGCCAAGCTTTATTACAAACCTCTTACAAACCGGAGCTTCTCTCAAGGAAGCCTGATGGTTCCGATAGGGAAACGTGTTCCCCTTGTGGCGAAACGTAGTCGCTCCCTCTTTTCGCCTTTTATTTTCTTCTACGGGCAACATGGAACGACATCATATCTATGCTAAGATTTATACTTATTCACGGTTCATTTGGCCTTTTATACACTAATTGAGTTTCCTAGGTTGGCATTTAATGTCCATAATTCAAATCTGAATGACAAATACATGCTCCAGTTCAAGAAAATGGCTAGAAAAATTATACATGCATTCGAGCTTGGGTGCAAGCGTAGGTTCCATGCAAGGAATGGGAACGAATTACAACCTGGCCGGTGTCCTGGCTCGTCCTCAAACATTTGGAATCTCGGTTTTTAAATCCTCATATAATTCCAAAACTCACCAGAAAGTCACTAAAGGTGGCATGGTGTCACATCATGGCACATATATGTTGTGGTAAAAACATTGCCAATTTGGGCCAAGCTTTATTACAAACCTCTTACAAACCGGAGCCTGTCGCAAGAACCCTCGTGGTTTCAATAGGGAAACGTGTCCCCTTTTGGGCCAAATGATAACTGCTCCCTCTTCTAGCCTCATATTTTTTTCTACATGCAACACGGAACAACGGGAGATTCGCGCTGAACTTTGAAATTATTCAGGGTTCATTTGACCCTTTTTATTCATTAATTGAGTTTTCTAGGCATTTAATGTCCATAATTCAAATCCGAACTACAAATACATGCTCCAGTGCACCAAAATGGCTAGAAAAATGTACATGTGTCACTGGGATGCATGTTTAGGTCCCATGGAACGAAATGGGAATGAATTCAACCGTCTCGCCATCCTGCCTTGGCCACAAACATTGAGAATCTTGGTTTATAAATCTCTATATATATCCAAAACTTACCAGGAAATCATGAAACTTGGCAGGGTGTCACTACATGGTACATATAATTGTACAATTTGGGCGAAGCTATATTACAAGCCTCTTATAAACCGAAGCTTCTCACAACCCTCGTGGTTTCGGTGGGCGAAATGATAATCGTTGCCTCTTCAAACCTTGAACTTTGATTTCTACCGGTAACATAGAATAACAGGAGTGTTGTGCCAAAATTTGAAACTGTTTAAGGTTCGTTTGGCCATTGTATATATTATTACCAATAATTAAATTTTTATGCATTTAATGTAGTCCATAATTCAAATTTGAACTACAAGCACATGCTCAAGTGAAGTAAAATGGGTGGGAAATCGTACATGTGTCATCGGGTGCATGTTTAGGTCTCATTTAAGGAAGGAGCATGAATTACAAACTTGTCGTCGTCCTGAAACATTGAGAATCTTGGTTTTTAAATCCTAGTAATAAAAACTCACCCAAAAAACATGAAAATTGGCATGGTTTCATGACATGGCACATATATGCCGTGGTAAAAAATTCATCCAGTTTGAGAAGAGGCACACACATTAGTAGCCAGCGGAGTCCTTTTTGAAACAAAAAGTTGACACGTTAATGTCGCAAACGGTTGTATTATATGAACTGTGTCAAAATTTAACCATACTCAGTGGCGTGCGTGTAGTTGTTTGATTAGATGGGATGATCACAAGAAGTCCGCCGTGCAGGCTCGACGGGACACGTGCGAGCAGTCCTTCACGCAGGCTTGAGGGGACGCGTGCATCCTGTCCACCTCGCAGGCTGGACGGGACACGTACGAGCAGCAAGGCCGCCCATGCTCACCGGGAAGCAAGCTCTTTGACCTCCATGCACCAGCCGCCGCCTGCCTCGCTCACAACTTCTCCATTAGTGGGTTAATTAAAGTGCCTGCATCCGGTGTTAGCTTGTGATCCCATGGCAGCATTTGCTTTGTTTGTGTTTTCAACTCGTATTCCAGCCTAATTTAAATTGCCACAGAGGGCAACGGATAATACGACGACAAATAAAATGGCAATGGATAGTGCGACGACAAATTTACAATGGCGCAGATAATAATTGTCTTATATATTCTGGATAATTTAAAAGGCCACCACTGGTATGCGTCGGTGCTATACAAACGGTTTTCAACCCCTTTCCGTGACGGCATTTGGAACCATCGCCAAGTGAGTGTGGGCGATAGGGGGGTCCTTCCCACACGACCCAGAAACTGTCAGGGATATGCTCTCCTGGCACACACACTCGGCAAAATGAGGTCGGGTGCAACCGGCGAGCGAGCAAATACGATTATACGTACAGTAGTGCTAAAAAATACAATTATATAGGCGAAATCATTTCCGGTCGTAAGTACATCACACACAGTCAGGCCCCGCTAAACGTTTCCATTCGTATGTACATTCCACACAGTCCATCCATGGAATACGTTTTCGTTAGTATGTACATCCCACACAGTTAATCCAAGAAGTAACAAATGTTTGCGATGCGCACAACATCACAAACAGTCAATAATTTCGAATCGTGTGTAATAAGGTGACTATCACAAACATTTAATAAGAAAGAACTGTGTGCGATGTTGTTGTTAATCGCACACATTTTTTCTTGGCTGATCGTGTGTGCAGTTGAGATTGATCGCACACATTTTTTCCTGGCTGATCGTGTGTGCGGTGGAGATTGATCTCACATGTAGTGGATCCTAGAAACATGTCTAATCTCCACGTCTATCGCAGACATTTCGCTTTTGCAAATCGTGTGTAGTGTAATCTCTAATTAATCCCTAATTAATCCCTAGTTAATCCCTAATTTAAAAATCACCTTTTTGAATTTGAAAGTAGGCAATCACTTATTTCATATCCAACAAGGTTTATTACAAATATAGGTTCAACCATGAATGCATAATTCGATGCACAGGTACATATACTGAAGAACTATAGAAGCACCAAGAAAAGAATGATGGACCACAGTTGTACTAAAGACTGTAAAGAGAGAGGCGAAAGGCGTTCTGGTTGCTGGAGAAGCTGAAGCGGAATGCCCATATTGTGCCCTCCTCCATACGTAATGCGTGCACAACTCTAGGCCAACACCTTGTGATGGCTTCCCATACATCCTTCACTGTCTTCATTACGTCTTCTCAGTGCTCATTGTAGTCTGGATGAAATACTTTAACCTTCATTGCGTGTCCACCAATCATGTACTTTGTGAGGTAATCTTGAGTGAACTGCTTCGGGAACCACTGCAAACCAAAAAGATTCAGACGTTGTTATCTAATAACTCATTATGGGCAATAAAAAGAGAAGGTTGCAGAGTTTGTAGTTACCATCCTACAGCTCACTATTGTGTTGGATAGAGCATAAACAAATAATTTGCTTGCCACCATTCATATCTTTTTGCTAATAATCCTTATCAGTTTCCTCACTTGATGCTTTTTCATGAATATCTCATTGCCCCATACGCAAAAAGGGGTGATGCATGGATCCTTGCCAAGGGCATATGTACCTCAAGCAACAAGTCAATAGTAGAAGCTAACAAGTGTCCAGGCCTGGATCTATATGCACTACATTATGGAACGATGGGAGTACAAGCCGAGGGATGAAGCTAACCTCGGCGGAAAATGGTGGCCACTCCCGTTGTTGTTGTGCATAAGTAGTTGAAAGGCATGAGAAGTACGGCAACCTTAACATCAAACAAATATAGCAAAGGTAAACAATATCATCTCCAAATGATAGCTTGAATGTGTTGGTTTCAGCATGCTGTTAAAGCATATATAAAATGGAAGGCGATGTTACCGACAGAGACTTAACATCCATCAAATATTGCTATTCAAACTGGTATTGTTGAAAATGAATAGAACATAGGTAATGCTTAAACATCACTGGATAAATGTGTAAAACTGAAATAAAGGGCATGTGTTAACTACACCAGGCATAACTGGAACCAAATATAGTCGTTCAAACTGGTATTGATGCAGTCGAGCGGCACAGTTCCGTTGCACATAATGAACAACACATTGTGAATGACGGAAATAAACAAGGCATAAATGATCAGTATAACAACCAAATATAGGCATTGAAAACGGAACAAGGTCTCACTGGAACCAACCTAACAAGCAAATAAAGATAAACAAGGCATATGCTTGAAAACTCGACAAATGCTCACTGCAACCAACCTAACAAGAAAATATAGATAATCAAGGCATCTGCTTGAAAACTGGACGAATGCTAAAAAAAGCAACCTAACAACCAAATACAGATAAACAAGGCATCTGCTTGATAACTGGACAAATGCTCACTGTAACCAAACAAACGACAAAATACATATAAACAAGGCATCGGCTCGATAACAGGAAAAATGCTCACCCCAACCAACTTAACAACCAAACACAGATACACAAGGCATTACTCACTATAAACAACCAAATATAGCCATTCGTGAAACTGAAGTGGACAATTCATACTTAAACATCACATAGCCCTATTGAACTATACACTTTTGCATAACTGAAATAATTAAACACAGCACAGTTATAGCACCGCACGGCAAATGCTACTACAATAAAGGGTACGGGTTGGCAAGCTAGAAAAGGTAAGATTTGCTGATAGGATGTTGCCTCACATTTCATGGATGGGATTCTTCCAGTTGGAAGACAACAAACCCATGGTGGAAGAACCTTTGTGGGTGCCCTCCTCATGGTCGTGGTCGTGGTCGATGAGATCTGACTTTGCAATTGAGGATTCCAAGCCGCCGCCATAGAACATGTCCTTCAGAATGACAAAACGGGTTTGATGGCGTATACGGATCGCAAATCCTTGACTGCTTGGCGGAGGAGATTAGCGGTAGGGCTGTCGAAGAGATTGACGGTGGTTGAACCAGAGGGGTTGGGGATGGACCACGTAACCTGTGACATGGCCCGCGTGAAGTCGTCGCTGTCGACGAGCTTGATGTCGTGGCCAACTTTCCCGAGATACAGTAATACGCAAGCCCACTGACATGAAGCCTCCGACATGGCAACGTAGTCAACGTCTTCATCGGCTTCTGTGGTGACGTGTTGCTCCAGGATCGACAGGTCAGGGCGAACGGTGGCCACCTCTCCAACATCCACCGGAGAGGCCATGATAAACCACTTCTTGGCCGAACGCGGGCTCCCCGGGATACGTGGTCGAGCTTAGGCTGCGACATTCTGGAGCAGGGGATGTGGATCTGTCGTGGAGGGACACCGCGGGCCTCATCTAAAAACTCCAGGGAGTGGGGCGACGGTATGGGAATCGTTGGGTAACATGAACTTTATTATCTAATCTAGGAGGAACGGGTAGATCGGCATGGGTTGCCGGCGGTGGCCACGACCTAGGGTTCCAGGGGGAGGGGCGGGTGGGGGTTTGTGGTGTTTGAGGATACGCCGCGGCTACTGAAAATTTTAGTAATGGTGGGCGGAGATGGTGGTGGACAAGGGAGGGCGACGGTTCAAATGCCTCGACTACTGCAATTTTACTATAAGGTCGGTGCTGGAGGAGTGTGGGCGACGGTTGAAGTATGGCGGTTACTACAATTTGGGTAAAGGAATTCATGCGGGGCGGGAGTGCCCAAGATCGTGCATGGTCCAGTAAGGATATGCGTGTATGATAATAATGAAAAGTGGCGGAACCGCCGATTTTTGCAACGCTCAAGGCGGGTTGTTTGTTTTTATATTTCTAGCTAGCAGGTCTATCGCACACGGTTAGTACTAATTTCTAAATAAACTGGCCGCCTTTAGCTTGCGCAGTCGTGGTAATTTTACAGCGCACTTGCATCTCATACAGTTAAGCCAGTACCTGCACCATTTTGCTCGCTCTTGCGCAGTCGTGGTGATCTTACAGTGCACTTGCATCGCATACGGTTAAACCAGTACCTCCACCATTTGCTCGCGCTTCTGCAGTCATGGTGATTTCATAGCGTACTTGCATCGCACACGGTTAAGCCAGTACCTGGACCATTTTGCTCGCACTTGTGCAGTCATGGTGATTTCACAGTGCACTTGCATCACACACGGTTAAACCAATACCTCCACCATTTGCTCGCGCTTGCACAGTCATGGTGATTTTACAGCGCACTTGCATCGCACACGGTTAAGCCAGTACCTGCACCATTTTGCTCGTGCTTGCGCAGTCGTGGTGATTTCACAACGCACTTGCATCGCACAGGGTTAAACCAGTACCTCCACCATTTGCTCGCGCTTGCAGAGTCATGCCGATTTTACAGCGCACTTGCATCGCACACAGTTAAGCCAGTACCTACACCATTTTGCTCATGCTGGTCACTCTATGGGACCTACTCCCTCCTATGACGCACATTTGTTCTTTTAGAAACTATGTGCGATGGCTGGTGTGTCGCCGCCTAGCCTTCAATGAGCACCGACACTGGTATCGGGAAACCGATGGGAGAAGAGGCGGGAAACTGATGAGACGAGTGGCGGGAAACGGTAGCCTGTTTAGAAAGCGTACAAGAGAAGGAAGAGTAAGCTAGATGACGCATGCGTACAGTGCTTACCCATGTACCGCATGTGTTATCGAAAGGGATGAGGGTTGCCGTTTTATTTGGGAGCATCCAACGGTGCAGACGTACGATCCGTGGGGTTTTCGTTCTGGCCAATCAGAACACACGACTCAGATCGCGGGTGGCATCGGCCACGGTTTGGTAGCCACACGGCTTACATTTGGCCTTTTTATACACTAATTGAGTTTCCTAGGCATTTAATGTCCATAATTCAAATCTGAACTTCAAATACATGCTTCAGTTCACCAAAATGGCTAGAAAAACTATACATGAAAGTTGGCATGGTGTCACGTCATGAAAGTTGGCATGGTGTCATGTCATGGCGCATATATGTCGTGGTAAAAACATTGTCCAATTTGTGCCAAGCTTTATTACAAACCTCAAATGAACTCTGAAAAGGTTGAAAGTTGGCATGGTATCATCATTTCACCCACATAGCATGTTCCAAAAAGTTGAGAGGGTTACGGCAAAAACTGGATGCAGTTTGTGTGCAAAATGGACAATCTCTTTCGAAGTATCAGGGTTTCGAATGAAAAATCATTTGTTACAAAGGGATTTCATTTTTTTGAACTTATTTGAACTTCAGACTTTTTGTGTGTTCAAAATGCACCATCCAAAGCCACATCATCAATTTTCAACCCTTTCTGACTTCATTTGGTATTTTTCATGCATTTACTGATTTTTTTAGCTAAATGACCCTGAAATTGTAAAGCACTTCAAATGAACTCTAAATAAGGTTGAAAGTTGGCATGGTATCATCATTTTACCCGCATAGCATGTTCCAAAAAGTTGATATGGTTAAGGGAAAACTGGATGCACTTCGTGTGCAAAATGGACAATCTCTTTCAAAGACATGGTGTCACGTCATGGCACATATATGTTGTGGTAAAAACATTGTCCAATTTGGTCCAAGCTTTATTCCGAACCTCCTACAAATCGGAGCTTCTCTCAACAAGAAGCCTTGTGGTTACGATAGGGAAACGTGTTCTCCTTGTTGTCGAAACATAATCACGGCCCCTTTTCGCCTTGTATTTTCTTCTACGGGAAACATGGAACTACATGATATCCATGCTGAAATTTAAACTTATTCAGGGTTTGTTTGGCCTTTTTATACACTAATTGAATTTCCTAGGCATTTAATGTCCATAATTCAAATCTGAACTACAAGTACATGCTCAAGTTCATCAAAATGGCTTGTACATGCATGTGTCCTTGGTGCATGTTTAATTAGGTCCCATGCCAGGAATGGGAACGAATAACAACCGTACCGGCGTCTTGGCTCATCCTCAAACATTTGGAATCTCAGTATTTAAATCCCCATAAAATCCCAAACTCACCAGAACGTCATCAAAGGTGGCATGGTGTCACGTCATAGCACACATATGTCGTGGTAAAAACGTTGCCAATTTGGGCCAAGCTTTATTACAAACCTCTTACAAACCGGAGCTTCTCTAAACAAGAAGCCTTGTAGTACCGATAGGGAAACATGTTCCTCTTGTTGTCGAAACGTAATCACAGCTTCTTTTCGCCTTGTATTTTCTTCTACGGGCAACATGGAACTACATGATATCCTTGCTGAAATTTAAACTTATTCAGGGTTTGTTTGGCCTTTTTATACACTAATTGAGTTTCCTAGGCATTTAATGTCCATAATTCAAATCTGAACTACAAATACATGCTCAAGTTCACCAAAATGGCTTGAAAAATTGTACATGCATGTGTCCTTGGGTGCATGTTTAATTAGGTCCCTTGCCCGGAATAGGAACGAAATACAACCGTACCGGTGTCGTGGCTCGTCCTCAAACATTTGGAATCTCGGGTTTTAAATCCCCATAAAATCCAAAACTCACCAGAAAGTCATCAAAGGTGGCGTGGTGTCACGTCATGGCACATATATGTCATGGTAAAAACATTGCCAATTTGGGACAAGCTTTATTACAAACCTCTTACAAACTGGAGCTTCTCTCAAGGAAGCCTGATGGTTCCGATAGGGAAACATGTTCCCCTTGTGGCGAAACATAGTTGCTCCCTCTTTTAGCCTTGTATTTTCTTCTACGGGCAACATGGAACGACATGATATCCCTGCTGAAATTTAAACTTATTCAGTGTTCGTTTGGCCTTTTTATACACTAATTGAGTTTCCTATGCATTTAATGTCCATAAATCAAATCTGAAGTACAAATACATGCTCGAGTTCACCAAAATGGCTAGAAAAATTATACATGCATGTTTCCTTGGGTGCATGTTTAGGTCCCATGCAAGGAATGGGAAAGAATTACAACCTGGCCGGCGTCTTGGCTCGTCCTCAAACATTTGGAATCTCGGTTTTGAAATCCCCATAAATCCAAAACTCACCAGAAAGTCATTAAAGGTGGCATGGTGTCACGTCATGGCACATATATGTCGTGGTAAAAACATTGCCAATTTGGGCCAAGCTTTATTACAAACCTCTTACAAGCCGGGGCCTGTCGCAAGAACCCTCGTGGTTTTGATAGGGAAACGTGTCCCCTTGTGGGCCAAACAATGATTGCTCCCTCTTCTAGCCTCGTATTTTTTTCTACACGCAACATGTATGGAACGACAGGAGATTCGCGCTGAACTTTGAAATTATTCAGGGTTCGTTTGACCCTTTTTATTCATTAATTGAGTTTTCTAGGCATTTAATGTCCATAATCCAAATCCGAACTACAAATACATGCTCCAGTGCACCAAAATGGCTAGAAAAAACATACACATGTCCTTGGGGTGCTTGTTTAGGGTTCATTTGGCCATTGTATATATTACTACTTAAGTTTTCTACGCATTAAATGTAGTCCATAATTAAAATTTGAACTACAAGCACAAAATGGGTGGAAATCATACATGTGTCATTGAGTGCATGATTAGGTCTCATTCAAGGAATGGGAATGAATTACAAACTTGTCGACGTCCTGAAACATTGAGAATCTCAGTTTTTAACTCCTAGTAAATCAAAAACTCACCCAAAAAACATGAAACTTGGCATGGTTTCATAACATGGCACATATATGTCGTGGTAAAAAATCATCCAGTTTGAGAAGAGGCGCACACATTAGTAGCCAACAAAGTCCTTTTTGAAACAATAAGCTGACACGTTAATATCACAAATGGTTGTATTATATGAGCCATGTCAATATTTAACCATACCCAGTGGCTTGCGTGCAGCTGTTTGATTAGACGGGGACGAGTGCGAGAAGTCCGCCGTGCAGGCTCGACGGGATGTGTGCGAGCAGTCCACCGCGCAGGCTCGACGGGACACGTGCATCCTGTCCACCTCGCAGGCTCGACGGGACACGTGCGAGCAGTAAGGCCGCCCATGCACACCGGGAAGCGAGCTCATTGACCTCCATGCACCATCCGTAGCCCGCCTCGCTCAAAACTTCACCATTAATGGGTTAATTAAAGCACATGGAGGGAGGTTTTTTTAGGGGTGGACGGAGGTTGTTTGGTTGTGGTTCCATGGCAGCATTTGCTTTGTTCATGTTCTCAACTCGTATTCCGGCCTAATTTAAATTGCCACATAGGGCAACGAATAATACGATGACAAATAAAATGCCAACGGATAGTACGATGACAAATTTACAATGGCGCAGATAATAATTGTCTTACATATTCCAGATAATTTTAAATGCCACATGCGGCAAAGTTCGGAAGACGGGCAAGAGAAGAAGGAAATCATAGACAACGATCTAGATCGCTACTGTATCTACTCTTCGATGGATCGCCGGGCGATGACATCCTCCAGCTCCTTCCTCATTTCCTCACGGATTTGCTTGAAAGCGGCCATGGATTCCTCTACCTCCTCCTCGCGCTCGATCCGGATCTTCCTCAAGTCACCCATCAGTTCCTCGACGATCGCTGTCAGCATCATCCCCGAGGCACCGCTCTGCTCATGCAGCATCTTCCAGCCGGCGGCCTCCTCCTGCTTCTCGGTGAGCGCCTTGAGGAGCTTCACATTGTCACCCATGAGTTGCTCGAGAGGCCGATCGCCTTGTCAATCGAGGCATCGCTGATCTTGAGCAGCTTCATCAAGCCGTCGACCAGCTCCTGCTGCTTAATGAGGCCAGCGAGAATGTCGTCATCACCGGCCAAGGACTTCAGCAATGCCAGCTCGTCGCGATCGCCGACGCGGCGAGTGCGCTTGTGAGATCCCTCGCGTGCCCGTGAGAGGTTGTTCGAGGGCTCCGCGGCACGCCGGGACATCTCTGCTACGGTTGCCACTTTGTGGCAGGACCTTTCTAGTGCTTCTGCAGTCTTGGTCTTTGCTGCCTAGTTATATGCCCACCCGAAACTCCTACTACCGGTCATGACGGAACGACCTGACAGGAAAGACCAGTTTTGTAGGTCATGAGGAGAGGAACTGTGAAGTAATTTTCGAGTGGGTAGTTTTTATAGCCCGGTGCTAAGTGTGAACACATATTAGTTTGATCGGTGTTAACACATATTAGTTTGATCTGTGTGAACAGGTTTGAGTTTACTTATTGCGTTGTAATCTGCAATGTGAGGAGAAACAAAGTCAAAATTTATTGATGGTTCTGGGCCCACAAAGCCCCGTTTTTGTTGTTCTGTCTCATCGCAAACAGTTCTTTTGGATCAACCGTATGCCACGCATCGGAAGCCCGAAACGTGGGCCGTTGTTCTCGGATGTACGTGTACGTGTCTGCCCACTATCACACAGGGTCATGATATCACCAACGTGTCCTATGGATGCGCAGTCGTGTCTCCCACGCGGTGACAGAAGGTTGACCACGTGGTTGCTCGTTGTGGCGTCCCTGCTTTTTTGCGGGTCTGCAGCGTCCCTGCACGCTCTGCTCGCCGTTGAGGCAAATTTACAATGGCAACAGTTAATAATTGTCTTACATATTCATGATAATTTAAAATGCCACATGCGGCAAGGCACAAAACACTCACGACCTACTTATGCATACAATTATAATAAAATATAGGCTAAAAGGCTGAGCCGACGGCCTTCCGACGACGGTCTTCTCGGACTCCATGATCAGCATATCACCCTTGCGGCCGTTCATTATGTGTAACTTACTAATCATCGCACACGAGTACTCGCAAACACATCGTGTGCGATACTCTGAGCCACCGCAAGCAACTAGTTTACATTTTTCAAAGTTTTTTGTACGAACAGAATCACACACGAACTTACTATAGTAACCGTTTGTGTTATAAATTCTCATCCCAAACAGTTCATCCAAGTGGGTTGTTTGCTGCATATCACACATATGTGGTTTACACAAATCATTTGTGTTATTTTGGATGATCGCAAATGCCGCATATCACAGACATCTTGTTAAGATGAACCGTTTCCATTCTCTTGCCTAATCGAGAACAGTTTGTCCGAGTGAACCGTATGCCGTATATCACACACACCTTGATCTGGCTGACCATTGCTGTTGCATTCCCTTATAGCACACAGTTCATCAGAGGGAACTGTATGCCGTATATCGCACACACATTGATATGGTTGCCCATTTCTGTTGTGCTTCCTCATTGCAAACAATTCTGCTGGATCAATCGTATGCCCAGCATCGCACACGTAACTAAAATCTGAACCGTGTTTGATGTGTCCGCCATCGCAAACGTTTTGCACCTTTTTTGATGGTTTTTTCACAGCATCGGTTGCGATTATTGCATCGCACACAGTTTCGTCGAAGGGTCTCTGATCGTAGTGTCACGTTTGCAGCATCCTACAGTAGTGAACATGCGGCAAAGCCCAGAAGACACGGGGGCAAGAGAAGAAGGAAATAGCGGACAACAATCTGGATCGCTACTATATCTACTCTTCGATGGATCACCGGGCCATGACAACCCCCAGCTCCTTCTTCAATTTCTCATGACTTTGCCTAAAAGCAGCCACAGATTCCTCCACCTCCTTCTCGCGCTCGATCCGGAGCTTCCTCAAGTCACCCATCTATTCCTCGATGTCCGCTGTCAGCATCATCCCCGAGGCACTACTCTGCTCATGCAGCATCTTCCAGCCGACGGCCTCCTCCTCCTTCTCGGCGAGTGCCTTGAGGAGCTTTGCATTGTCACCCATGAGTTTCTCGACGAGGCCGGTCGCCTTGTCAACTGAGGCATCAGTGATCTCGAGCAGCTTCATCAAGCCGTCGACCAGCTCATGCTGCTTAGTGAGGCCAGCGAGAATGTCTTCATCGCCGGCCAAGGACTTCAGAAACGCCATCTTGTCATCATTGCCGACGTGGCGAGTGCGCTTGTGAGAGCCCTCTCGTGCCTGTGAGAGCTTGTTCCAGGGCTCCGCGGCGCGCCGAGACATCTCTGATGTGGCTGCGGCTGCCGATTCGCGGCGGGACCTTTCTAGTGCTTCCGCGGCCATGGTCTTTGCTGCCTGGTTATATGCCCACCCGAAACTCCTCCAACCAGTCATGGCGGGATGACTTGACAGGAAAGACTAGTTTTGTGGGTGATGGGGAGAGGAACTGTGAAGTAATTTTCGAGTGGGTAGTTTTTATAGCCCGGTGCTAAGTGTGAACACACACTAGTTTGATCGGTGTGAACAGATTTGCAATTACTTATTGCATTGTAATCTGCAATGTGACGAGAAACAAAGTCAAAATTTATTGATGGTTCTGGCCTTCTGGGCCAAAAGCCGCGTTTTTGTTGTTCTGCCTCATCGCAAACAATTCTTTTGGATCAACCTTATGACGCGCATCGGAAGCCCGAAATGTGGGCCCTTGTTTTCGGATGTACGTGTACGTGTCTGCCCACTAGCACACACGGTCATGATATCACCATCGTGTCCTATGCATGCGTCATCACGTCTCCGACGAGGTGCCAGAAGGTTGACCACGTAGTTTCTCGCGTGACGTCCCTGCGCACGCTCTACTCACTGTTGAGGCAAATTTACAATAGCAACGGTTAATAATTGTCTTACATATTCAGGATAATTTAAAATGTCACATGCGGCCAGGCACAAAACACACACGACCTACTTATGCATGCAATTATAATAAAATATAGGCTAAAAAGCTTAGTCGGCGGCCTTCCGACCACGGTCTTCTTGGACTCCATGATCAACATGTCACCCTTGCGGCCGTTCATTATGTGTACCTTACTAATCATCGCACATGAGTGCTCGCAGATGCATCGTGTGCGATACTCCTAGCCGCCGCAAGAAACTAGTTTGTATTTTTCAAAGTTTTTTGTATGAACAGAATCACACGAACTTAGTATAGTAACCGTCTGTGTTATAATTTCTCATCACAAACAGTTCATCTGAGTGGGCTGTTTGCTGTGTATCGCACACATCTGGTTTACACAAATTGTTTGTGTCCTTTTGGCTGATCGCAAATGCTGCATATCACACACATGTTGTTAAGATCAACCGTTTTGGTTCTCTTGCCTAATCAAAAACAGTTTGTCTAAATGAACCCGTATGTTGTATATCACACACACCTTGATCTGGATGACCGTTTCTGTTGCATTCCCTAATAGCACACAGTTCATCGGAGCAAACTGTATGATGTATATCGCACACACATTTATATGGCAGCCCGTTTCTATTGTTCTTCCTCATCACAAAGAGTTCTCCTGGATCAACCGTATGCCCAGCACTTCACACGCAAGTAAAATCTAAACCGTGTTTGATGTCTCTGCCATCGCAAATGTTTTGCACCTTTCTTGACGGGTTTTTTACACCACCGTTTGCGATTATTGCATCACACATAGTTTCATCTAAGGGTATCTGATCATAGTGTCGCGTTAGCAGCATCCTGCAGTAGTGATAAACACAAGAGTCGGGCAACCCAACTATAGATCAAAGACATGATTCATAGCCGATGCATATAGTGCAATATCCGGGACGCTGAAGAGTTCCCTATAGGTGTTCGGACTTAAGAGTTTGTGGGGCCGAATACAGCCCCTAGTATGAAGGCCATGCCGAAGCGTGAACGTCAGTCGAAAGCAAGGAGGAATACGGATGATAAGACAATATAAGAACCCAACAAAAGGTGGTGATCATCTGCCTCTTTTATATCTTTATCGGTACGTCAAGGCGTGTTTCGATAGACAATGCCATAAATATAAAGGTCATGTTACATGCCTAAAAATTTACATAAGGGAAAGTCTAACACGAGGCCTAAAAGTAATGGTTCAAAGACTCTAGTGATGCCCCGCCGCACGTCTGCGCCGTTTCTCCTTAGTAGCAAATCCTTTGATAGGGGTATTTGGTGGTTGTCCGTAAAGAAGGGGAAAGCCAGCCTTCAAAGGGTCCTTGATGCAACCATATAGTGGATAGGTGTCGTGGTGGGCGCACGGCAGATGCCATGGGATAGCTAAAGAGAGGAGGAGGCTCGAGGGCACTGGTGGGCTCCAGAGGCGGGGTTGGCATGAGCGAGCGTGGGACGCAAGACATACCCAGGTTCGGGGCTCTCCGGAGAGATAATACCCCTAGTCCTACCGAGTTTGGTTGATGTGCGATAGTACAAGGTTGCTCTTGGAGCTGTATGGAGGAAGAAGGAAGGCTGGCCAAGGCTTAGGCTGCTCCTTCTCCTCGAATGGGTTCTACTGACTGGTGTCTAACTTCTTGGTCCTTGCTTACTTGCCCGTATACGTGAGGGCTCCTGGGGGTTTTATAGGCCAACCCCCTAGCGGTACAATGATAATGTTACAAGATTGTGGGGCCGGGTCGTCAGCATCTGAGGACCCGTGCTGGGTCCCGCCAGGGGCCTGTGGTTTGCCAGGTTCCCCTAGGTGCGGGCCTCACGTGCCTAGGGGGACTGTGTGCCATCTTGTCGATCGTCAGGGAGTGGCCGAGTTGAGTTGTGTACAGTTGCGCTCCCTCAGGTCGCCGCTGGCTATCGTCAGTAGTGACGACGGGGGTACTGTTGCCACGCCGGCCCTGGTTAGCGTGTAGGTGAGGGGAACTGTTGCCACGCTCCGGCTGACCAGAGGCATGGGCTGATCACTGTTTCCTCGGTCATCAGTGAATGAAGACTCGTCCCATCGTACGGCCTGGATGGGACAGGAGCTGACCCGTGGCCTGGTTGCGGAACACGCCACGAGTGGAGCTGGCTTGTCGGGGAAGTCTTGGTCGTGCCGAGTTCAGCTGTCTTGTGCTGGTAGTCGAGGCCGAGTCGAGGTGCCTGGCCGGGTTGGAGAGTTCGACCAGGTCGCGGGACCTGGCCGGGTCGAGCGATCCGGCCAAGCGCGTGCCGGCTTGAGGGGTGACACCGGCCCCGTCGTTTTTGAAAAGGATTCGGGTTTCGTTGCCTGCCCGGGGTTCATCTCCCCGACAGCAGTCCCCGAAGCTGTGAAGGTCCGCCATCATCGGACGGGAGGGCCTTCGCAGTTTCCCCCTTTTGAAAAGGCGAATTTTATGAGTGCCGGGTCTGGCAACACCCGCTGTGTGCTAGTTTTTTGGAAACCGGATCGCGGCATCCCGGCGGTGGCGGGAACCGAGGAGTCCATCGAATCTTGGGGCAATCCCTCGGGCTTCGCGTGGGTGCCACGTGGTGCCCAGAAGTCGGAGGGGCCCGATAGGAGATTTGACTGGATGACGGGCTAGGGCCCGCCTCCGCGTGCCCTTGGCCCACGCACGAGGATTTATTGCAGCGTCCTGGGGCGGTTGCTCTTCCACGTGTAGTTATTGCACGCGTACGTGCGCACTTATTACAGGGTAGTGGTAAAGGCGGGCGCAGACAATCCCATTCCCCGCGTTCAAACCGAGGCCTATATATTGGGGCGAGGGGGGCGGCGGACATTATTCTCGCTCGCGCTCCCCTGCCTCTTCGCCCTTGCTCTACTTCCTGCGACCGCCGCGCTGTGACGCCCGCTGCTTCAAGCAGAGCTCCATCATCATCCATCTTCTTCCTTTCTCTCTTCTCCGTCGATGGCGCTGCCGTCGTGCTCATGGATGGGCTCGACCGTCACCGTCGAGGACATCGCCTATCTCCGCTCCTCCTGGCGCTTGCCGCAGAAAAAAGAGGTCGTCGTGCGCTTGCCGTGGGCGAGCAGAGGCCGCAGCCCCAGGGCACAGAGTGCATGGTCTTCCTCCCGCCCTTCGAGCGCAGGTTCGGGCTGCCGGCGAGCTCCTTCTTCCGCATGTTCCTGGAGTTCTTCGGGCTCCAGCCCCACCATCTTGGCGTCGGCGCCATCGTCCAGCTATCGGGCTTCGTCACCCTCTGCGAGGGGTACTTCGGGGTCGAACCGATGATCGATCTCTGGGCGTGCCTCTTCTCCCTGAAGCAGCAGGGGTCATCTGGAAGTGGTCGGGGCGGACTGCCCCAAGATTCTGCTGGAGGATTCTGCCAAGAAGTGGCAAAATTCCTTCTTCTATGTCCGCAACTTGGGCACGGACCGCGTCAACCTTCCAGTCTTTGCCATCGCGTCGCCGCGGGCAAAGACGAACTGGGGTTACTACCCCCGGAACCCGTCGCAGGAGATTCTAAATCTCTGCGAGCGGGTGGCAGTGATGAAGACGTGGGAGGGGCTCACTGGCACCGACCTTCTCGCCGCCTTCATCACGCGTCGCGTCCTTCCGCTTCAACGGCGCACCTGCCTCATCGGCGAGATGGCCGGTCTTCAAGACCCCAATCGCATGGGGGCGGCACGCCTATCGGCGGACAAGATCACGCCCCGGGTGAATGACATCTCCAAGGCCAACCTTGGGGACGACTGGCGGTTCGGCAAGGCGCCGTACAGCCAATCGAATCCGGCGCCTCTAGTGAGTATTTGGTCTTCTTACTTTGCTGCTGCACATGTCCTCGTTCATCCCGACGCAACGCGGGAGGTGCTTCTGAATGCCATCCGTCAACCTTACGCCCGGGCTCCGTCGCAGGTGGTGCGGGCGACGTCGGAGGAGCCCACGGCCCACGGCGGTGAGGAGGAGGGCGAGGTCGACGTCGGTGTTGGGCACCGCGCGGGTAAGTCCTGCCTTCTTGTCTTCTTTTTCGTGTTTCTTGAGTTGTTAGTGGAGACACGGCGCGGGCGATGCTGACGTCGATTGCTGATGTAGTGGCGTTGGGCGGAGGAGGTGGCGA
>NC_041385.1:241058349-241061244 GCF_002162155.2 Triticum dicoccoides
GGGGAGGGAGGTGGCGCCGAGCCATCCGCATGGGAAGGACAGCGCCGCGCCGGGGCCCTGGGCCCCGAAGCGTGCGGCAAACCCGGCCGAGAGCGCAAGGCCGGCCAAGAGGAAGCGCGGTGCCGGGTGAGAGAGGCCGGCGAGGGCCGCCGTCCTGGTTTTGCCGGGGTAAGTTTCTTCTGCCTGCCTCCGGATAGTCGGATCGACTTTGCTTTTTTGTTCATTTCGTCTTTACTTCAGGTCACCAATCACGCTGGCGAGGGCGACGGCTGATGCCGCGGCCGTTGAGGAGGCCGCGTTCCGGAGGAGCCGGTCCGGCCTCATCGACCAGGATGAGGAGGAGGAGCCGGCGGACCCGGACCCCGGCCTGGACCCGACCGATGCCGAGGGCCTGCCTGTCGGGACAGGAATAGGGCCGAGGCAGAGCTGGAGGCGGCCTTGGTCCGGGCCTGGACCGATGCCGCGATGGCATGGGCGCGAGCCAGCAAGGAGCTGGCGTGGCGTGATATGCCGGAGGGCGCCATGGTGGCGGCCACGGTCTTCAAGCCATCGCCGTCGAGGGAGCACGGCTGGGGAGGCCGAGCTAATGTGGTTGACCTCGACTTGGAGGTCGTGGAGGTGGAGGACGACACCCCTCCGTGAGCCAATGTTGTCGAGCGGGCGGGGGTTGACGGAGGCGGCGTCGGCGCCGTCTTGCAGGAGGCACCACTGGTGGCGCCGCAGGGGACGCCCGAGGCGTCGATGGAGGCGCTGCGGACAGCGGCGCCGCAAGTTGTCCCGGCAGGTGGGTCCTCGGTGGCGTCGCATGCCGTCCTAGCGGCCGGGTCGTCGGCCACGCCGGAGAGGGGGCGGAGGAGGCGCTCACCGCGGCGGGAGCGGCCAGCGGGGAGCATGCCCTGGTGCCCCGGCAAGGGGGCGCCGAGCCGTCGTGCTGCAGCCGGTGCGGAGCAGGGGCGCTATGGTCTTCGGGCCCCAGACCCAGGAGGAGGCGGCGATGGACGCCGTGAGCTGCCGTCTGCGCCGGCGGACAGACCGGATCGAGGCCTTCGCCCAGGCCGAGGTGGAGCGGACGCGGGATCTGGAACGCGTCGTGCTGATAAGTTTTATTCGTAGCTTCTTCTTTGTGGGGGCGCACTAGCGCACCCACTGGGTGTAGCCCCCCGAGGTTCGGGCTAACTAAGTAGTAGTTGGGTCGAATCTTTAGGATGTTGTCTTTGTTCTGATCGCTGCCTTTTTCAGCAACTTGACGCCTATCGGGTCGGCGCCTTCAACCGGCTGCTAAGCAAATACCGGGAGCTCAAGGAGCAGCTCGCGGCCAAGGAGGAGGAGCTTCGCGTCGCCACAGGTATCTACATGCTCTTTTCTAGTGCGGGCGCGCTAGCGCACCCACTAGGTGTAGCCCCCGAGATTTAGGCCAACTGTGTAACAGTTGGGCCAAATCTTAAGTCTTGCTCTTCTTTTCATGAGTCTTCTTTTTGTAGCCGAGGTGTTGTCCCGGCAGACCCGGCTCCTCCGGGCTGGTCACCACTACGACCGGCTTGTTGCCGACACTGGCTGTCTTGGGGCCGAGGTGGCGCAGACAAGGGCGGAGGCGTTGGCAGCCCGGCGGTCGCTCGACGAGGCCAACCAGCTGCGGGAGCAGTTGGCGGGCCACAAGAGCCGCCTCGAGGCCGAGGTGGAGCTCCTCAAGGCGGAGGCCTCCAAGGTGGTGGAGGTGCAGTGGGCTCTGGCCGACGTGGACCAGCAACACGACAGGCTGGCTGATGCCCAGGGCCAGCTTCAGGCCGAGGTGGAGCGCCTGAAGGGGCAGGTCACCGCGACGGAGGGAGCCCGTCAGGATGAGGCCCGCCGTCGCGAGGCGGCCGTAAAGGCGACCAAGGACAAGGACGTCGAGCTGAAGGCGGCCCTTGCCAAGGTTGCCACCTTGGAGAAGGCGCTCCAGAAGCGCGACCGCGCCATTGATCGGGAGCGTCGCGGTACGTTGCTCGAAGCACAACACCTGGAAGAATCCTTCTCCAGTAAGTGCTTTTCTTGAGTTTCGCCAGGTTGGGATCCGGATTTTTGTCCTTGATGTCCTTTTTGTGACTTGCTTTGTTTTCTGATAGGGGCCTTCTCACGACCCGCTGGGGGCTGTTGGCTCCGGGACTGATCCGCAGGTGGCGTGGACGTTCCCGGAAATTATGACCGCCGCCGAGGCCCACCTACGGGTCCTAGGTGACCAGATGGGGCGGCTGTCCCAGGCCGGCATGGCAATGACGGTGGCCCTCTAGTCGGGCTCCGTTGCACCGAGCAGCTTTATGCGGCTGGCGCGCTGGCTGGAGATGGGGCCGGACTGGCTCCACGAGTCGCGTGTCTCCGCCAGTCGTGCCGGCGCCGAGATGGCACTCCGGTTCTCACTGTCTTGGCACCCGGACCTGTAGCTGGATGTGATGATGGGCCAGTGGGCCAGCTCGGAGCAGTAGCTGCAGGAGCAGGCTGGCCGGATTGCCTCACGGGCCAGCTACATCGCCGAGTTCGCCTTCCATGATGAGTTCCACCCGGGCAGGCAGAAGATGGCGGAGTCGTGTCCGGCGACGACTATGGCCTGCTTCTTCGCGACCCGGAGGGCAGCTCTGAGAGACGGGCGTCTATCGCGAGGGGGGTGCTAAGGAGGATACCGGTACCTTGCTGGAACCGGAGGCCGCTAGGGGAGAGCCGTCGACATCATGACCCGGCGCTGGAGATGCCTGAGATGACCTGGTAGATTTTTTTAGGTAGCAGGTCCACCCACCCACTGGGGGTTTCTAGGTGTAATGAACTCTGGCCGTGGGCCTCTAAGTATTTATGTGATGTGTATATCTCGTGAATGTCTTTGCTTTTGCTTTTCGTTTTTTGGATCGATTTCTTGCGCTTTTC
>NC_041385.1:241061511-241071506 GCF_002162155.2 Triticum dicoccoides
GGAGTTTGGCTCTTTGAGTGGAGCGCGCAATACTTAGGTGTTTAAAACGTTGAGCTTGAGCAAAACACCCACTGGGCCGGCTGGCGGCAACCCGGCGGAGCTGGTTTGGCGAGCAGCCGGTCGTGCGGCTATATATTTTTGAGCGACGGGCCGGGTTGATCGACCAGGCGGCCTGTTACTAAGTGTTTGAAACGTGCAGGAGCTCTGGCCCATTGTGCTTGCCAGCTGACAGCCGAAGCCGGATCTGTGGCTTAGGGCGAAATGGGGGGCCGTGGTGTCCTTAGTGCATCGGGAATCACAAAGGAAGGCGGCGGGTGACGATCGAGCCGGCTAGCCCCTGAGCCCCCGGGTCGAGCAAATCGGACCGGTGGCCGGGTTCAGGAGCATAATGATGCATAAAAGTTGGGGACACAATAACTTGGTCGGCAAAAGGCAGCCCCTGAGCGCCGTTCAGGGAACCCATAGTTTCATACGTTTATGAAAGGCAGCGATACATACACTCGTATGGCTAACTACAAAACGGGCGAAGGAGTTCCGCGTTCCACGGCCTTGTCGTTTCTTCATCGATGGTGTCTCTCTTGCGCTTGTTTGACTTGCATGCTTCGATGAGGTGGTAGGCGTTGCGGTCGCGCAAGGCCCGGCTAACGATGAACGGGCCCTCCCATGGAGGGGACAACTTCAGGCCGGCTTGCTCTTAGACGAGTCGGAGGATGAGGTCGCCTTTGTGGAATGCGAGGTGCTTGATCTTCTTGCTTTGGTAATGCCTCAGGCCTTGCTGGTAGATTGCCGAACGGCTGAGCGCCAGTAGGCGGGCTTCTTCGAGTAGGTCGATGCCATCTTCGCGGGCTTCTTTGGCTTCGGCTTCAGTGTACATTGCGACACGCAGCAAGTCAAACTCGACGTCGGTCGGGATGATGGCTTTGGCTCCATAGACGAGGAAGAACGGGGTGAACCCAGTCGACCGATTCGGCGTAGTTCGGAGACTCCAGAGGACGGCCGACAACTCGTCGAGCCAGCTGCCGGGTGAGCAGATGAGTGGCTCGACGAGTCGTGGGTTGATGTCGGATAGGATGAGGCTGTTGGCCCGCTCGACCTACCCGCTGGACTGCGGGTGTGCAATGGAGGCCAGGTCAAGGCGGATGCTGTAGACGGAACAGTATTTCCCGAGCGCGCCCTTGGCGAAGTTGGTGTCGTTGTCCGTGATGATGCTGTTCGGCATGCCGTAGAGAACCGCAATGTCTTTGATGAACCGGACGGCTATTGGCCCGTCCAGTTTCTTGATTGGTCATGCTTCGATCCACTTGGTGAACCTGTCCACCGCCACCAGTAGATGCGTCATGCCGCCTCGGGCCGTTTTGAAGGGTCCCACCATGTCGAGTCCCCAGACCGCGAAAGGCCAGGCGATCGGAATGGTGCAGAGAGCTTACGCCGGCTGGTAGCTACGCTTGCTGAAGCGCTGGCATCCCTCACACTTGAGGACGAGTGACTCGGTGTCTTGGAGAGCCGTGGGCCAGTAGAAGCCATGGCGAAAAGCCTTGGCCACCAGGGATCATGATGCAGCGTGATGCCCGCATTCGCCCTGGTGTATGTCGATGCTTTGGTTCTGCTCGACACAGCACTGGAACACGCCGGTGGAGCTGCGCTTGACGAGCTCATTGTTGATGATGTTGCAGGCGGACGCCCGGTGTTGCACTTGCCGGGCCTCGGTCTCGTCCATGGGGAGAACCCCGTTCTCCAGGAATTCTGAGATTGGCAAAGCCCAAGACAGAGACGTCACCACGGCGAAGACGGCCACCAGGGTGGGTTCCGGGTCGGCAGCCCCTGAGCCGGGTTGAGCAGCCATCAGGTCGGGGATGGCGATGGCGGGGTCAAGGGCGATGGTGGCCGGGTCTAGCTGAGCAGCCCCCAGGCCGGGTTGAGCAGCCCCCGGGTCGGATTCGGTAGTCCCCGGGCCGGGTTCAGCTGCCCCCGGGCTGGGTTGAGATGTGGTCGGGTCGTCTGGAATGTGGATGGACTGAGAGTCGGGAGACAGCTTGATGGATGGCTTGTGCAGGTGCTCGAGGGAGACACCGAACGGGATGGACTGCCAGGACGAGGCGATCTTGGCGAGCGTGTCGACCGCCTCGTTCTCCACGCACGAGACATGGAGGAACTCACAGCCCTCGAAGGACCCAGACAGCTTCTGGACGAGGAAGCGATAGCTTGCCATGTTGGAGTCGTGGGCGTCCCACTCGCTGGAGCACTATTGCACCACCAGATCCGAGTCGCCGTAGCACAGGATGTGCTGGATGCCGATTTCCTTGGCAAGCCGGAGGCCGTGCACAAGGGCTTCATACTCGGCGATGTTGTTGGAGGCGGCGAACTGGATCTGGAGTGCGGTAGCGGAGTCGGTTGCCCTTTGGGGACGACGATACGATGCGGGCCCCTAGGCCGAGTCGCATCTTGGACCCGTCGAAATGCATGCGCCAGTGCGTCAAGTCGGGAGGCGGCGGCAGGTACTGGGTCTCGGTCTAGTAGACGAGGAAGTCGGCCAGGGCCTGGGACATGATCGTAGTGCGGGGCTTGTAGATAATGGTGTGGCCGGCTAGCAAAAGCACCCACTTGGTGACCCGTCCAGAGGCATCCCAGCACCCGATGATCTCGCCGAGAGGGGCCGTGCTGACCACGGTGATGACGTGCTCTTGGAAGTACTGCTTCAGCTTCTTGGCGGTGAAGTACACGCCGTAACACATCTTCTGGTAGTGCGGGTTGTTCTGCTTGGAGTTGGAGAGCACCTCGCTCAGGTAGTAGACCGGACGCTGGACGGCTTGGATCTTGCCCTTCTATGGTCGCTCGACCACCAGCACCGTGTTGACCGACCGTGAGGTCGTGGCTATGTAGAGCAACAGCGACTCCTTGTCGGCCGGTGCGGCTAGGACTGATGCGGCGGAAAGCATGCGCTTGAGGTCTCAGAAGGCCTCATCCGCCCGGTCGTTCCATTCGAACGATGTCGTCTTCTTCATCAGCTGGTATAGGGGTAGCGCCCTTTCGCCCAGCCGGCTGAGAAACCGGCTGACCGAGGCCAAGCAGCTGGTGAATTTCTGGACATCACGCAGCCGAGCCGGCTTGCGCATGCGCTTGATGGCCTTGATCTTCTCTAGGTTCGCCTCAATGCCGCGCTCTGAGACGAGGGAGCCGAGTAGCTTTCTGGCCGGGACGCCGAAAACGCATTTCTTCGGGTTGAGCTTGACCTTGTATTCGCGGAGGTTGGCAAATGTTTCCTTCAGGTCATCGAGGAGCGTGAGGTGCTGTTTGGTCTTCACCATCATGTCGTCCACATACACGTGGATATTGCGACCGAGTTGCGGCAGCAAGCATTTCTGCATGCAGCGCTAGAAGGTGGCGCCGACGTTCTTCAAGCCAAACGACATGGTGATGTAGCCATACAACCCAAAGGGCATGATGAAGCACGTCTTCAGGGTGTCGGCCGGGTCCAGCTTGATCTGGTGGTAGCCGGAGTAAGCGTCCAGGAAGGACAGGAGCTCGCACCCGGCGGTCGAGTCGATGACTTGGTCGATCCGCGGGAGGGCGAACGGATCCTTGGGCCAGGCCTTGATAAGGCTGGTGTAATCGATGCACATGCGCCAGGTCTTGTTTTTCTTCAAGACGAGGACTGGGTTGGCCAGCCACTCGGGGTGGAACACTTCCATGATGAAGTCGGCCGCCAAAAGCTTGGCGACCTCTTCCCCGATGGTTCTTCTCTTTTCTTCTGAAAAACGTCGCAGGGGTTGACTGACAGGTTTGGCGTCCTTGCGGACATGGAGTTTGTGCTCGGCGTACTTCCTCGGGATACCCGACATGCCCTTGGGGGTCCATGCAAAGATATCCCAATTCTCACGGAGGAGGTCAACGACCTCGCCTTCCTATTTGTTGTCGAGGCGGGCGCCCATGACAACGTACTTACTGCAGCTGGGGTCTTCCGGGTTCAGCTTCACTTTCTTGGTCTCCTTGGAGGGTTTGAAGGCGGCCTCGTCGGCCGGCTCCCGGTCGGGATCGACGCAGCTGAGGCCTCGCCCGCTATGGCGACGATCCGATCGAGCTGGCGCCGCTCCTCGGCAATGACCAGCGACTCGGCCAGCTTGGCGCCGTCTCAGGTGCACTCCAGGGACTTGCGATAGTCGTTAGTGATGGTGATGAGGCCCTTCGGAACCGACATCTTCATTTTCAGATACGTGTAGTAGGGGACTGCCATGAATTTGCGAAGCGCGGGTCAGCCCAGCAGAGCATGGTATGCACTGGACAGGTCCACCACTTCGAACCATATCGGCTTGCGCCGAAAATGGTTGTTGTCACCGAACAGGAGGTCGAGCCGGACCCGGCCAATGAGAGAGCAGGAGAGGTCGGGAACGATGCCATGGAAGATCGTCCGGGTCGGCTCCAGGTCCTTGGCCCCGAGGCCGAGCTTGGTCATCGTGTCGCGGTAGAGGATGTTGATGCTGCTGCCGCCGTCGATGAGGACTTGGGAAAACTTGCATGTGCACCGCGCAACAATGTTTGGGGTTGAGGACGAGGGCATAGCCACCCGGATTTGGCATGACGGTCGGGTGGTCTTCCCGGGTCCAGGTGACCGGGCAGTCCGACCAGTGCATGAACTCTGGTTTGGCCGAGACGACAGTGTTCACCTCCTGCTGAAGGAGACGCTCGCTGCGCTTGTCATCGCTGAGGCTGGTGAAGACAACATAGGCCGCGTTCTGGTCCGGGTAGGCATCATCACGCATCGCACCGCCGGCTGGGGCGGTGGTGGAGGCGGAGGTAGCTGTCCCGTGCTTGGAGCCGGAGCCGGAGGAGCCGGGACGTCACCCCTCATGATGCGCTTGGTGATGCTGCACTGCCGAAGCGTGTGCGTGGACGGCCTTGCGTCACTATGGTGCTTGCAGGGGGCGTCGAGCATCTCTTTGAAGCTCATGGCGGGCTGCCACGCCGTCTTGCCGGTCTGCCGGCGCTTGGCCACCGGGTCCGCCGCGGGCTCGGCGGCCGCGATGAGCCGGTTGTCGTAGCGCTGAGTGATACGTCTCCAATGTATCTATAATTTATGAAGTATTCATGCTATTATATTATCCATCTATGAAGTTTTATATGCATTTATATGCCGTTTTATATGATTTTTGGGACTAACCTATTAACCTAGAGCCCAGTGCCAGTTTCTGTTTTCTCCTTGTTTTTGAGTTTTACAGAAAAGGAATACCAAACGGAGTCCAATTGACGTGCCAATTTTTGATGATTTTTTATCACTACTAGGAAAAGGGCTATAGATGGAATTGACACTAATGGCGCACCAGACATGTGGTGCGCCATTAGTATATACTAATGGCGCACCACCCCCTGATGCGCCATTAGTGTTGAAACTACTAATGGCGCACCCTGCTCACAGTGCGCCATTAGTACCAAATTTTTTTTGAACTAGTGCGCCTGTCCAAACATACTAATGGCGCATCCTCTGGTGGTGCGCCATTACTAGTTGTAACTATTAATGGCGCACCGGCCAGAAGGTGCGCCACTAATGTTATTTGTTTATTATTGTTTTTATTCCTTTTTTTGCAAAAGTACTAATGGCGCACCATCAGGGGGTGCGCCATTAGTAACCTGGATTACTAATGGCGCATTTGTTGCTGGTGCGCCATTAGTAAGTGGGCAGCAACAAGATATTTTGGACAGCCTCTCCTCCCACACTCACTTTCTCCCCACTTCATTCTCTCCACCGCCTCCTCCTTGTCTCGGGTGCCTCCTCTTTTTCACCTCATTTCCACCATAGATTCATTCAAATTAAGTGGTTAAGTTACCTTGTTTTGCTAGGTAAGTAAGGGGGGAAGCTATATTTATGTTGTTCTCCCTACAACAATGTGCACATGCACTTTTTATGGCCTAGCTAGATCTATGTATGTTCGTGGTGTTGCATATGTTTGTGGTGTTGCATATGTGTTTGTGTTTGGAGGTGTACCGGTATTTGAAATGCGATAGTTGCCAATATTTTGCCGGAATGTTGATTCATTTCCGTTTCAGCGAGAATTTTGGCATTAAGCATTCTTTTTGGTCCTATTTTTAGGGAAAGTCATGCCAAATTTTTTTCTTGGTTCTAAAATATCGTTTTGCTCTACCCCGCAGGCGACCATGGTCCGCACGATGACCAAAGGCATCGTGAATAGGTTTTTGAGGTCCGCGAAGGCCGAGATGCTTCAAAAGAACGAGACGGAGATAAGATGTCCGTGTCGAAGATGCAAGCTGAATAGCCTTATTGCGGACCCGGATTCCGGGCAGGTGCGGGACCACCTGCTCTTGCGTGGTTTCATGGATGGCTATCGGTGGCAAGGTGATGAAGATGACTACGAAGTCGTCCATGGGGGCCGGGCAAGAAATGAGGAAGGGCAACAAGACAACCACCGCGGCTCGGGGGTCGAGAAGACGAAGAATCCCCAGGAGATGATCACGACGGTGATGCTGTACACAGTCATCATGTAGAAGATGCAGGACATGATGATGATGCCGGCGGAGCAGACGACGCTGGACCATGGATGGGCTGGGTGCAGGACCCTCATATTCAAGAGCTGCTTCTCAAGCAGACGGATAACGCAAGATCTGCCGCCCGAGAGAAAGCCAAGATGGATCAACTTGAGTTATACGCGGTTACTCCATTGTATGAAGGATGCAGGCCCGAGGATACCCGCCTGAAAGTAACGCTCATGGATCTGGAGATGAAGGTAAAACACAAAATGACCGACGCATGCTTCGACGAGAACATGTCATTCTGGCACGAACGTCTTCCCAAGGGGAACAAGTGCCCGACTAGTTTGGAGGAGGCAAAGAAAATCGTGTGTCCTCTGGATTTACCGCACGTGAAATACCATGTGTGCATGAACAATTGCATCATTTATTGGGATGAGCACGCGGAGTCTACCATATGTCCGGTGTGCGGTGTCACTCGATACAAGAAGAGGAAGAAAGCTCCTCGAAAAGTGGTGTGGTACTTCCCAATCACTCCTCGTCTGCAGCGGTATTTCGCGGACCCTAAGGTAGCAAAGCTCCTGCGTTGGAACGCGGATAGGGAGGAGAAGAAGCGAGAAGATGACGCAAATGATCCGGAGTTAGATAAAAAAGACAAGATGCTGAGTCACCCTAAGGATGCGAGCCAGTGGCAAGTGTTGAACTTCGAATACCCAGAATTTGGGAACGATCCAAGGAACATCATGCTGGGCGCGAGCACCGATGGAGTCAATCCATTTGGAAACCAGAGAAGCACACATAGCACCTGGCCTGTGTTCGTGTGGATGTACAACCTTCCCCCCTGGTTGTGCATGAAGAGGAAGTACATTCACATGAGTATGCTAATTGAAGGGCCGAAACAACCAGGGAACAACATCAATCTGTATCTGGGGCTGCTGAAAGAGGAGATTGACATGCTGTGGAAAACGCCAGCCAATACGTGGGACGCCGCAGAGAAAGAATATTTCCCTATGAGAGTCGCACTGCTCACGACGGTGCACGACTATCTCGGTTACGGATATCTTGCGGGGCAGGTAGTCCACGGATTTTCTGGATGCGTAAGGTGCATGGATGACACAACGTATCGCCAGCTAGATAGAGATCCCGGGTCTTCGAAAACCGTGTTCATGGGACATCGAAGGTGGCTTCGCGACGATGACTCGTGGAGGAAACGCAAGGATCTGTTCGATGGTGAAACCGAACCCCGAAAACGCCCGTGTACGAGGAGCGGCGAGGAAATAGACAAGCTGTTGAAAAATTGGAAAGACTGCCCACTGCCGGGAAAGAAGCAAAAGGCGCCAGAACCGCTGCTGAAGGTATGGAAAACGAGGTCTGTTTTCTGGGACTTGCCATACTGGAAGATCCACCGTGTGCCTCACAGCCTTGATGTCATGCATATCACGAAGAACGTGTGCGAGAGTCTGCTTGGTACCCTGCTCAACATGCCAGAGAGGACCAAAGATGGGCCGAAAGCAAGGGCAGACTTGAAATCAATGGGCATCAGGCAGGAGCTTCACGCTATATATGATGATGATGATGATGATGATGATGATGATGATGATGATGATGAGGCGAAGCAGGACACAGAAAGTCGTCGCAAAGGCAAAAAGGCCAAGAAGACCGGAGATGACTACCCTCCCGCGTGCTTCACTCTAAGTCAGGAGGAGATCGAGCAGTTTTTCACCTGCCTCCTAGGAGTAAAACTTCCTTACGGTTACGCGGGGAAGATAAGCAGATACCTAGACCCAGCGAAGCAGAAGTTCAGCGGGATGAAGTCAAACGACTGTCACGTGCTGATGACGCAGATACTTCCAGTTGCAATCCGTGGGATCATGGACGCGCATGTCTGTGAAACGCTATTTGGCCTATGCAACTTCTTCGACGTCATCTCTCGGAAGTCGATTGGCGTGAGGCAACTCAGAAGGCTACAGGAAGAGATCGTGGTGATACTATGCGAGCTTGAGATGTACTTCCCGCCCGCATTCTTCGATGTTATGGTGCATCTGCTGGTCCATATAGTGGAGGATATCATCCAACTTGGGCCGACGTTCCTGCACAGCATGATGCCATTCGAAAGGATGAATGGTGTCATCAAAGGATACGTTCGCAACATGTCACGTCCAGAGGGAAGCATAGCCAGGGGCTTTCTGACCGAAGAGTGCATCTCCTACTGCACGAATTATCTAGGCATCGAGAACCCGGTTGGTCTGCCCGTCAACAGGCACCTCGGCAGGCTCGCTGGATGGGGTCACCGTGAGGGTCGCCGCGAAATGCATGTCGACTTCGAGGGTCGACTCGCCGACTTTGAAAGAGCAAACCTAGTCGCGCTACAACACATAGACGTGGTCGATCCTTGGGTGGTAGAGCACAAAACCTTTATTAAGAAGACGTACAATGACCGAGGCCAACAGAGGACGGACGGAGATATACTCAAAGAGCACAACTCATGTTTCACGCGTTGGTTCAAGCAGAAGCTTCTGTCGTACCCTTTACATGAGGATTCTTCCGCGGAAGAACAACTCATATTCGCCTTGTCACAGGGCGCCGAGCACAACCTGATGACCTATGAGGCGTACGATATCAACGGCTACACATTCTACACCGAGGCCAAGGACATGAAGAGGGATGGTTATCAGAACTCCGGGGTAACGATGGAATCCTACACCGGTAACGACAAGGACAGATATTACGGAAGGATCGAGGAGATCTGGGAGCTGAGCTACGCTGGAGAGAAGGTCCCGATGTTCCGTGTCAGATGGGCCAAGAACGTCATAAAAGAAGACCGATATTTCACCAGCATGGTTATACCCGAAGCCAAATCCAAGACCGCGGGCGCAAATGTCACCGTGAAAAATGAGCCATGGGTACTGGCTTCCCAAGTGGACCAATGCTTCTTCATTACCGACCCGCCAAAGCCCAGTCGTGTTGTCGTGAGGAGAGGCAAAAGGAAGATCATCGGAATGGATGGAGTAGCCAATGAGCAAGACTTCGACAAGTACGGCGACCCGAGGATCGAACATGACAACGATGATGAAGTAGCAGCATACACCACAAGAACAAGCAGGACCACCATACCTAAAGGACGTCCGTTCCACAGAAGAACTCCATTTGCGAAAAAGAAGGGCAAGAAGATTGTTAACAGATAGCTAGCTAAGATCGATTGTATTTAAATCGTAGCCTTCATTTCTCGATTGTATTTCATGGGCACTTTTTGAACTATCATGAATATTTTTAAATTTCATGGACACTCGATCTCGATCCCCCTCCATCTCGATCGCTATCCCACCTCGCCAGATCCGGTCCCCCTCGCCGCCGAGCACCCCCCGGTCCACCGGCCGCCGCCGCCGACCCCCCGCACCCTCGATTCCCCTACTCAACCGCCGCCGCCGACCCCCCGCACCCCTCCCCTACTCAACCGCCGCCACCGACCCCCCGCACCCTCCCCCGCTCCACCGGCATTACTGTTTGATGATATTTTT
>NC_041385.1:241071896-241197393 GCF_002162155.2 Triticum dicoccoides
CGCCATTAGCATGTATATACTTATGGCGCACCGAGGGGTGGTGCGCCATTAGTATTGTGCCCCCCTACTTCGTATCGATCCCCTCTCTCTCCATCGCCCGAGCCCTCGCCCTCGATCCCCTCTCTCTCCCTCGCCCGAGCCCTCGCCCTCGATCCCCTTCCCCTCTCCTCTCCCTCGCCCGAGCCCTCGCCCTCGATCCCCTTCCCCTCTCCTCTCCCGACGCCGCCGCCCCGCCGCCCCGCCGCCCCGCCGCCCTCGACGCCGGCCAGATCCGCCGCCACCTCTGCTCGAGCTGCTCCCATCGACCACGCCGCTGCTCGCGTGCTTCTTCTCTCCCGCGACCCCGCCATTGAAGGTCTCGCAAGGTCCTCTTCTCCTCCCCTTCACCCTTTGTTCGATTCGATTGTGCCGCCGTCAAGGTTCCCTGATGATGCTGGTTCCTCTCGCGCGCAGGCTGCACGCACCTCGGACCGCGTGTGCCTAGTTCTTCCCGGGACGCTGCCCCAACCCTACTACCCACGCCATCAGGGGAGCTCGTCAAGGTATCATCCCCCCCTCTCTCTCTCTCTGCTCTCTCCATCTCTCATGCTCTGGCGTGTTTTTTTCCTAAGGGACGAAACTATGTTCTCTTGTTGCTATTGCTAGGTGTTTTTGCCTGCCATGTACGTACATACCTAGAGTAGTTGATCCTTAGAATCAAGTTCGAATGATCGATTATGTTAAATGTATATAGAAATTTGTTATGCTCTTTGGCGGATCTGTTGATCATAAATAAATGCTACTCTACTGTTTTAGTACATTTGCTATTTCAGGAATATGTGATCATAGATAAAAGTCACAGGAATATGTGATAGGATCCTCCAAAATTCCTTTGAATCAAAGAGGCCTCAAACTTGCTGGTGCTGGTGGTGGTGATGCTGGTGCAAGCTCCTCTCTCTCTCTCTCTCTCTCTCTCTCTCTCTCTCTACTGCGAAGTTCCTGTGAACTTACTTGGATCAAAGAGGCCCTAAGCTGTCACACTTCTTAGGCTATGTATAATATAATGTTAATATGTGAGGCCTTAATTGGCTATGTATAATATAATGTTCTCTTGCCATGTATGTGTTGAGTGTTGGATAACAAAATGATAATGTTAAGTGAAATTCTTCAATATCAAATGAACTCTTTGTACAGATTTTTTTAGTTCTATTGGATTTCCCATAATAGTTTGCATACAGGTCTACCATTGTGTCTCTTCATGAATGCGGTACTACTAAGCAAGCCTGAGAAGCCTTTGTAATAGTTTGTGTAATTGAGCAGTTTCTTTCTTTCAACTGCCATAATGTGTGCAATTTCATCTTGATTCTAAAGTACATGTTTCCTTTCTACTTGAAGTTAGATGTAGGTCAGTAGGCATCAGGATGATTGCATAGCCCAATATTCTCCCTTGTTACATAATTTTGCAAGCTATTGGTGACCACAAATTATTACGGGTTCTGTATGCCAAACAATGCTCTCTGTTTAAGGCAAAATATATTGTTTGTAGGCACTATTTGGTTTTGCTTGACATTGATTTTGGTGGTTTGCATTTAAGTTAAAATGCAGGCAGTGGTTGTTCTTTATTGTTTGGTAATTTAATTTTTCTCTTCTGTTAGTTGTACTTGTTCTTTATTGTTTGGGATTTTGTTGCTTTCAGGAGATAGCTTCTTCTCGCTTGCTTCTTCATACTTGTAATCCATGATCATTTTGATGCTTTCAGTAGGTAGCATATTCTTTATTCTTTTGGGGTAATTCTGTGTTGTTGCTGCCTTCTTTTTACATATAGTTTTGCATCGCTTTGCTTTGCACTCTTCCTGGCATGCTTATAACAGAGACCTTTGTCCATTAGACATAGTAACTGTTCGAATTATCAAAATTCGCTGCCATTTGCTCACCACCAGAAGTTTATCTGTTCACAAAACATGGTCCAGGAAGGCATTTTTTCTGCTATGTTTTTTGAAATAGAATTCTGATTTGGGGCAATGATGATTGACCATTGCTGATATAAGCATGCTCTCGAGCAATCGAGTAAGCTGTGCGTATTCAGTTTGATCCTCCCTCGTCTCGTGGAGCCATTTCAACCATGATAAGAATTATGGAACGGAGGGAGTACTAAGAGCAACTCTAGCAGATTTGCTATATTTTGTGAAATAGCAAATGTACTAAGAGTACTGTTTTGTGAAATCTCATCTCTTTTCTAGTGCCATGACTAGTTATGAATTTTATTTTACTTCCCCCACTTTATAACATTCAGAAATTGTTTACTAGCTCAAGCTTCTCCTTTGCACTTTATCACTTCAATCTGCTGCTACCTCAAGCTTCTCGTTTACACTTGTGCCAAGTAGCATTTTTTCCTTGTATAATTATATGGTGGTTGACTGAGCTGCTACTTTTTCCTTGTAGAAGATCGCAGGTCGAGTGGGAGGGATCCAGTTGCGACGACACCGAATCACTAGCAAGGCAGCTGCCTAGAATAATAGGTATTTTTGTAACGCTTTCAGTTCATGTCAGCATGGAGATATAATGTTTTACAATCTTTCTGGTTATATTGGAGTTAGGTTTTTTGAATATGAGTAGCAGTGACTTGGATATACCTTATGGAGTTGTAATAGTTCCTCTTGGTGCTTAGGTGCATTTTCTTTGTGTAACTTGGTAGTTCAAACGGAATGTATCTCATTTTGTAGACAGATTATTTTCTGGAATATCATATATTCAAATTTGTAGTGAATGATGGCTTCTACCTTGGGGTGTGGTTTCATGGGCAGTCTCCTTGGCTAGCCTGAGTGGCTCTTGCTGCCCATGCTAGGCTGTCTCTTTCATAAATCAATGCATACTGATGTTCCGATATGCAGTATTTCATTTTGACTGTTTATTTGATAAGGGAAATAAGTACTAGCTTTTTTTCTCTGAGGAAAACAAGTAGCTTTGTGTGTCGATATTCAGCAGCTATCCACAAACACGCAAGGAACAGCACACACACACAGATTACCTGCAACTAAGATTGTGGTGCTAGTAGAGGCACATTGTGGCCTTTTCATCCATATGAAAGTAGAGGCACATTGTGGTGCTAGTTTGTTGGGTTTTGTCTCCGACCATCGTGTCGTGATGATATTGCAGGTACCCCGAGAGGCCCTTGAGTTTGCCGGAATGTCGATTAACTTCCGTTCCGGCAAATTCGGGTACTCCATATGTCCTATTTTCAGCAAAGGTCATGCTGAAATTTTCCGTGAATTTTAGCATGACTTTGCTAAAAATAGGACATATGGGGTACTTGTGACTAATGCATGGGCCGGGGTATCTTAGTAGTTAATTAAGTAGGATCAAGTGCCCCGGCGTACTTGTGACTAATGCATGGTTGTTAGGGTGCCTCGGTGTCGATAAAAACCGAAATGATGAAAGGTTAGGCTTTTAGGGTGCCTCGGCGTCGAAAAACCCTCAATGATAAAAGCTTAGATTTTAGGATGCCTCGGTGTCGACAAACCCTAAATGATGAGACCATGATCTTGTTCCTTGACAATAACCAACTTTTTGACCAAACTTTGTTTCTATTTAGAGAGAAACATGGCCCACAACGATGAGGCCGGGGGTTCGGGCGGCAAGGCATTCTGGCAGCTGTCCCAGGAGATGGAGGAACAACCTCACTTGTATGAGGCCGCCGCCTTCCCCACCGATCCTGAGACCACTGATGGTGCCGCCAAGGATGACCACACTGATGCCACCACTGATGGTGCCGCCGAGGATGCCACCACTGATGATGGCGGCGCACGCACAGATGGCAGCCAACCGAAGAGGCAACAGAAGGACCGGCGCCCGATCGTGCTCCGCACCCTCAAGGAGGAAGTTATTGAAGTGGACTCCAACGGGAATCCAACGGCGCCCGAACGAATACTCAAGGGGTACTCGCTTCAGCTCGGGTGCATTGTCCGGAGCACCGTCTCGATCAACACCGAGAACCTGAGGCATCCTGACCGAGGGAATTTGCGCAACCTCCTCTTCACGAAGCTGCACGAACGATACAAGTTCCCCGCTGAATTTGAAAACACAAGCCTCAAAGGGAATAAAGTGAACAATGCTGCCCTCACGAAGATGAGCAAGGCCCTGTCTACTTGGAAAAGCAATGTGAAGAGAATGATCGAGAAAGGTGAGAGTTATCAGAAGATCAAGGAGAAAAATCCTTCGATCACCGAAGATGACTACAACGACTTCAAGGTCAATTGCTCGAGCACCGCAAGCTCCCAATCAAGTGAGTGGGGGAAACAAATGCGGGAGCTGAACATAGGGGAATACACACTCGGTCCCGGCGGTTACAGAGTGGCGGAGCCTATATGGGACAAGGAGGAGGCAAACCGTGCCGAGCAAGGCCTACCGCCCCTCTTCGATAAATATGGTGACAAGCAGACCAGGAACTTTGTCAGGGCCCGGTACAAGAAGGACCCGAAAACAAAGGAGCTTACCACGGATCCGAAGACCAGGCAGCTTGAGCTTGTTCTGGTAAGGAATACACCCCCGCGTAATTAGCTCCATATGGTTGCATTCTAATTAATGAAGCCAAATTTCTAAATGGTTCACATTCCTTCCGCAGGCGACTGAAAGCAGTAGCGCGGGGTCGACTAAGAGCAACCCTTGGGACACCACTCTAAATAGGGGGTTGAATGCAATGAAGAACAAGGATAAGCTCAGTAAGCCGACGTCAGCTGGTCGTGTGGCGGCAAAGGCTTGTCGACAAAATGGGGGTCATACTATACCGCTGGTGTGCGGAAGGAGAAAAAGACCAGCTCGGAAAGCCAGGCGCGAGAGGTTCAAGAACTCAAGGCACAGGTGGCGCGGATTCCGGAGATTGTCCAAGAGCAAGTGGAACAACGACTCGGAGCGACGATCACCGCCCTTGTGCCTACCTTGATCTCGGGGTTGAGTGCGTGGATTGCGGGCGGCCAACAGGGGCCGCCCCCGATTCCTAGCTTCACGGCCAGCAACTCGCATAATGCGATGGCGGGGCCATTGGTGCCTCCGGCGGAGGCGGCATTGGTGTCTCCGACGCCGGCACGGGAGCTTAATGCACCCGGGTGTACGCCGGCTGGCACCTCTTCAGCAAGCGGCCCCTCCGTCAACTGCACGCCCGCCATTGGCGGTGCCTCGACATTAGCCGAGCTCGACGCCATCATCACGGTAACTAATTAAGCCTCTCTTGGCCGAGGACTTCATCTCCTTGCCTTTGACTGGGCATCCCTGACGCCCTACATGTTTTCGCAGGGCGCCGCCGACGTTCCGTGCACTCTCCTCCACTTTGTGAACAACGAGTTGGTCGATGTCGCCAAGGGCAAAATCGTTCAATCGGGCAACCCCTTGTTCCACGGTACCCAGATGCCACCCAACTTGTTTAGGGTTCAACTTGTTCGGGTGCTACCAGGCTGCGACGACTTGTTACCTCCGATTCAACCCGTCGGGGCCGACGATGAAGACGTGATGACCCTCAGTGCCTGCCTGAGCTGGCCCCTGCTTTGGCCGAAGAGCCAGATTCGTTTGGGGGCGGGGGACACCACCCCAAAGACAACACCGCCAGTCGTGCCGGCGCCAAGTCGGCCCCATGGCAAGACCGCCGTAACGGTGCCGGACATCCCTATGCCACTGGATCCAAACATGCATATGGCACAGGATAAGAACAACGATGACGACGACGATGATACATTTGGCAATGTCGATCAGTACTTTGCCGAGCATGGGTACGATGGCGACTTCATGGGGCCTCCTTCTCAAGAACCAAACCCAACAAAAGACGTGTGCGATCTAGCTCGTACCGCGGAGAAGCCAAGTTGCAACAGGCGCCATCTGGCGTTCAGCTCTCAGGAGACGCCTCCAGCTGCCGACTTCACCGAGCCTCAGAGGGGCGAGGTGCGAAATATTATCAGCCCCAACACACTCAAGAAGGCGGTCTGTGAGCAGAACTCGGTCCCATTACAGGAGAAGAAGAAGGCACGCAAAAGAAAGACTAAGAAGGGTGCGAGCCAGCCGGCACCGAGTACGATCCGTGCTCAGGACGGGCCACCTTCACCGCAGGATATCTCGAGGAGGGTGCATGTGGCGGGTAGGGCGATGCTACCGACAAATATGCTCAATGCTGCAACCGGTGCTATGAGGAGTCTGCATGACAGTGTTCTTGCTTTGGAGAAGCGGCGTCTCAGAGAGAAGGATGTGGCATACCCGGTTTTCGCGGCCAAGGTGCCAGAGGGCTAGGGCTTCGTGGATAACTCCATCGGGCGTACGATCGTCCTGCGTTTTGATGACATCCACGCTATGTTGAACCTTCATCCGCTGCACTACACCTTCGTTCGGCTATTTTCGCTGAGTATGGAGATGCGGATCATTCGCGACAAGACCCCGGACATCGTGATAGTCGACCCCTTCTACATGCGTGCCAAGATCTTGGGCAGCGCTGGGGACCGGCAAGTCACGAGTTCTTACCTCGAAGGCGTCATTCTGGCAAACCAAGATAAGGATAACTTCCTCGTGCCTTACTTTCCCGAGTAAGTCCTCCCCTCAACCGGCCCGTAACATATGAATTCTTACATTTCGATCATTTTTATTTTAACATTCCGTGTTTTCTGCAGTGACACACATTGCACGCTCATCCTCCTAAGCCCCAAATATTCTATGGCCACGTATTTCGACCCGGACCGTCAGTCGAACGTAGACTACACAAATGTCAAGAAGGTTCTTGATGATGTTCTCCCCGGCTACGCCCAATCTGGAGGCACCTTCACCAGGCCTATTCGTAAGTACGGCAAGCACGTGTTCTCCCACAATACGACGTTCTGCTGCGTCAAGCAGCCGCCTGGCGGTCAGAAGGGTGCCTACTACGCCATCCATCACATGCGGGCGATCGTACGGGACCATCATCAACTTCTCCTACCGAGTAAACTCAAAGATTGGGCCGCGAGCGTGTCGGCAATCCAGGACGCGGACCTCCGACAAGAATTCTTTCGCATCCAGTCAGAGTTTGCGGAAATCATCCATCAAGATGTCCTTCGTACCTCGGGGCAGTTCTACCTCAGAAATCAACCGTCCAACAGTGACATTGACACAATGCTACAAATGCAGGATGACAACGCCCGTTCTTTCATGACTCCCACGATAGACGGCGGCTTCATCCACGCTCCGGTCCCTTGAGTCGAGTTGTCTAGTTCTGAAACATCGATTGGCTCATGTTGTAATTAAACTTTAATGAACTTGTAGTATGTCTCTTTGGTTTCGAGAGTCGTTCAACTTAGATGTAATCGATGCTATTAATGTCTTGCTTTTCTCTTCCGATCGTTCTGTTGCATACTTATATATTGCTTATGTATTGTCTCTGAATTGGTACTAACGTTTCGTTTGGCTAGTGCATAGCGATGCCGACGTTTGTCGTGTACAAGGGTAAGGTTCCCGGAGTCTACGATGACTGGGAGGAGTGTCGGAGACAGGTTCACCGATTCAGCGGTAACAGTTACAAAGGGTACACCACTAGGGCCGAGGCCGAATCTAGATACGCCCGCTATCTAGCGGGAGAGGGGAGGGAGCGTTGGAGGAACCGGATGAAGACGAGTTTCATCGTGATGATCCTCATCGTGATGACCGCAGCTCTCTTCTATGTGATGGTAGTTTAGATGGTCGATATCGACTTGTAATGTGAAGACAGACTCGCTACTCGCGGTCTCGAGACTTGTAATATAATGTTCTATCTTTGTTCGGTCTTTTCAATTCGGAGACTAATATGATGAATTGTATTCGGAGACTAATATGATGAATTGTATTCAAAGACTAATCTTCTATTGTATTTGATGAATCTGTTGTTGATGTGTGCTGTCTATATTTTGTCAAATTATACATTTTGTAACCTGTGCAAAAAACAGAAAATAAAAAAATAAAAAAACCTAATATTCATACTAATGGCGCATCACATGACAGTGTGCCATTAGTATGACAGTGCATACTAATGGCGCATCACTGGGCAGTGCGCCATTAGTATGCCGCGGTTACTAATGGCGCATCCAGAGGTGGTGCGCCATTAGTATGCCAAAGCACCTGGGTATACATGGCCCCTGGAAGGCATACTAATGGCGCACCCTGGCCTATACTAATGGCGCACCCGAGGTGCGCCATTAGTATACCAGATACTAATGGCGCACCAGGTGGTGCGCCATTAGTAAAAATTACTAATGGCGTGCTATTAATGGCGCACCACAGATGCGCCACTAATAGCCATACTAGGTGCGCCATTAGTAGGGGTTTTTCTAGTAGTGTATGGACCAAAAGAAGACCACGGAGCATCGGAGTTGGGCCAGAAGAGTCCCGGGCTTCCCACGAGAGTGGGGGCTCCCCTCCTAGGGCGCGCCCCCCTATCTAGTGGACAGCACGGAGACCCCACTGACGTGAAACCTACGCCAAAATTCCTATAAATTCAGAAACCTTCGGGAAATAACCAGGTCGGAAGTTCCGCTGCCGCAAGCCTCTGTATCCACGAGAAATCAATCTAGGCCCTCTCCGGCACCCCTGTCAGAGGGGGCCATCATCACCGGAGGCCATGGAGGGGGATCTCGGAGGGGCCATCATTGCCATGAAGGCCAAGGACCAGAGGGGGAAAGCCATGGAGGAGGAAGCACAAGGGGGAGAACCTCTCCTCCTCTCTCTTGGTGGCACCGGAGTGCCATCGGGAGGGGAATCATCGCCGCGGTGATCATCTTCATCAACATCACCATCGTCATCACCATCCTCATCTCTTTTACGCGGTCCACTCTCCCGCACCCCGCTGTAATCCCTACTTGAACATGGTGCTTTATGCCGCATATTATGATTCAATGATGTGTTGCCATCCTATGATGTTTTGAGTAGATATCTTTTGTCCTTGGGTTGATTGATGGTCTAGATTGGTACGAGTTTTATGTTTTATTTTGGTGCGGTCCTATGGTGCCCTCCGTGTCGCGCAAGCGTGAGGGATTCCCGTTGTAGGGTGTTGCAATATGTTCATGATTCGCTTATAGTGGGTTGGTGAGTGACTGAAACACAAACCCGAGTAAGGGGGTTGTTGCATATGGCAATAAAGAGGACTTGATGCTTTAATTAATGCTATGGTTGGGTTTTACCTTAATGATCTTTAGTAGTTGTGGGACGCTTGCTAGAGTTCCATTCGTAAGTGCATATGATCCAAGTAGAGAAAGTATGTTAGCTTATGCCTCTCCCTCATATGAAATTGCAATGACGACTATCGATCTTGTTAACAATTGCCCAGGACAATTCTGCACACTGATCCACCATTATTCCACACTCGCTATTTATATTATTTAGTAATATATTCTAACTTTATGATAACAGCACCTACTTTTATATTTTAGCTCTCCGATATCATGCAAAGTTATCCTCTTTATACCCACAACACAGTTTTATTTCTTGTTTCTAATTGGAAGCAAACGTTTGGTGCACGTAGAGTCGTATCAATGGCAGATAGGGCTTGAGAGAATATTGATCTCACCTTTATCTCCTTGTGGGTTCAACACTCCATACTTATCACTTCCACCTTTGGGAATTGCTATGATGATTCCCTGCACTTGGGGATTATCAAGCTCTTTTCTGGCGCCGTTGTCGGGGAGCAATAGCGTGGGGTTGATATTCTCGTGTGTGCTTGTTTGCTTTTTCACTTAGTAGATTTTGTTTTTCCTTTTTGTTTCTGTTTAGTTGTGGGAGAAACATACAAAAGAATTAAAAAGAATGAAAATACCAAAAATTATTTACTTGCCTCTCATGCCTAAAAAAGTTTTTCAAAAAGAGAAGTGATTGGAAAGTTATGCATTGAAGAAGTGAGGGTCGACCTTGAGCACTTGTGTTCATGCTCACGGAAAGAATGTAGAATTTTTCATAGAAGTTTCTCTGTAAATAATTATCCCCTTGTATATATCCATTGTATTATAAAAATAATGTGCCAGGTTTGGTTTTAGTATGATAAGATTGCTTGCTTACTATGTGCAGAACAAAAACAGAAACTTTGGCTGTAGTGCATGAATTTACATTTTTACTGGAAGTCAAATGGGTCTGAAACTTTTTGCACATTACTTCTGTACAAATTTTTCAGATTGTCAAATTTATTTCATAATTTTTGGAGTTACATAAGTTTACTGAACTTCCAGATTACTACAGACTGTCCTGTTCTTGACAGATTCTGTTTTTCGTGTGTTGTTTGCTTATTTTGATGCATCTATGGCTAGTATGTAAGGGTATGAACCATAGAGAACTTGGAATACAGTAGGTTTAACACCAATATAGATAAAGAATAAGTTGATTACAGTACCTTAAAGTGGTAGTTTGCTTTATTACACTAACGGATCTCACAAAGTTTCTGTTTAAGTTTTTGTGAATGAAGTGTTTGAAGAACGAGGAGTTACCGATGTGAGAAGAATAAAGAGAGACAAGATTTCAATCTTGGGGATGCCCAAGGCACCCCAAGTAAATATTTTAAAGGATACTCAAGAATCTAAGCTTGGGGATGCCCCGGTTGGCATCCCATCCTTCTTCTTCGACAGATATCGATATACCTCGGTTTTTGTTTTGTTCACATGATTTGTGTCCTTTGTGTTTTTATTTTTCTTTAAGAATCATGCTAGTATGAGATAGCTCTTCATTGATTTATAGAATACTTCATGTGCTTCACTTATATCTTTTAAGTATGATCTTATAGAATTGCTCTTTGTGCTTCACTTAAATCGTTTGAGTGTAGTTTTATAGAATGCTTCGTGTGCATCACTTATATATTTTCAGCTTGGACATTGGTTAGTCTATATTAATTGTATAAGGCTCCATTAACTTCACTTATATCTTTTGGAGTATGAATAATACTATAATTTTAAAGTGGGTTTGGAAGAGTGTCAACTTTAGGAATTAGTGATCCCACTATCTTGGAGGGTGTTGAATCTTTGTACGATAATTATGAAAGTAGATTTGGAAGAGTGTCAACTTTAGTTAGTATTCCACTATTTCAGAAGAGGTTCCAATTGAGTATGAGAACAAAGTTTCTATCCTTGATGCTACTGAAAATTATTATGAGGGAGGAGTATATGCTTGTAGGAGTTGCAATAATATCAAGTTTCCTCTCTATGTGCTTAAAGTTTTAAAGTTATACTTGTTTTGCCTTCCTATGCTAGTTAACTTTTGTTCCTATAAATTGAGTGCTCACAAAATCCATAGCCATAGGAAGTGAGTTAGATTTAAATGTGCTAGTCATATTCTTCATGACGCTCTCTTTGTGTTTCAACTCTTTTTCTTTTATGCAAGCATCATTGAAATCATCATGCCTAGCTAAAAGGCATTAAAGAAAAGCGCTTGTTGGGAGACAACCCAATATTTACCCTTACTGTTTCTGTGTGTCTACATGATTAAGATACTGTAGTAATCATGTTTTATAGCTTTTGTTTCAATAAAGTGCCAAGTAAGACCTTTGGGAAGACTTGGGTGAGAGTTAATGTGATCTTGCTGTAAAAAATAGAAACTTTGCACTCTCAAGATTAGCTGTCATTTTTTAAGGAAGAGCGATTTTGAGTTGATTATTTTTGAAGAAGATTAATATACAAATTCCTCACGTCCACCAATTTATTTCATAATTTTTGGAGTAGCACAAGTATGGTTATTGTTCAGATCATTACAGACTGTTCTGTTTCTGATAGATTCTGTTTTCATCGCATAGTTTGCTTGTTTTCTAGTTTATATGGCTTATATTTTGCAATATAAATTGTAGAAATGATATGGTACAGTAGGGATTCTGTGAAAACAATTATGAACCTTGTCTTTTACAGCACCAAAGTGAATGGTTTACTCTTTATCATACTAACCTATCTCACGAAGTTCCATTAAGTTTTGTGTGGTTGAAGTTTTCAAGTTTTCGGTGAGATATGGATAGAAGGAGAATAAGGAGTGGGAAGAACCTAAGCTTGGGGATGCCCAAGGCACCCCAAGGTAATATTCAAGGAAGACTCAAGCGCCTAATCTTGGGGATGCCCCGGAAGGCATCCCCTCTTTCGTCTTCAATACTATAGGTATACCTTACTCGGAGCTATATTTTTATTCGCCACATGATATGTGTTTTACTTGGAGCGTCATTTTACTTCGTTAGTATCAGCTTTCTGTTATTTAGAATAGTGTTTTGCATCTTTATTTTCAATAAAAAATGTCAAGGATAGCCTTTACCATGCTTATATTGCTAGTATACAGGTTGCTGTTTGAAAACAGAAAGTTTACCCCTATTGCAAAAATTCCCTAGAAAATTTAGAGCACGATATAATGTTGAAACTTTTTGCATATTGAGATCTCATAAATACACTACAGTGTGAATTTTCTCTCATAATTTTTGGAGTTAGGGAAGTATTGATACTCTTGCATTCTATACAGGTTGTACTGTTTTGACAGATTGCTGTTATGTTTGCATTGTTTGCATATGTTTGCTTGTTTAATGATTCTATTTGAGGATAGGAGTATTAAATATGCAAAGGCATTTAGTATTCAATGTTTAATAATAATTCTAGTGATTTTTTACAGTAGAAAATGATAAGGTTTTGCATCGGTTTATACTAACCTATCTCACGAGTTCTTGTTGAGTTTGGTGTGGATGAAGCCTTTGATAAAAAGAGAAACCATGATATGAGAAGAATTAAGGAGACACAAAAGTTCAAGCTTGGGTATGCCCAAGGCACCCCAAGATAATATTCCAAGAAGTCTCAAGCATCTATGCTTGGGGATGCCCCGTTAGGCATCCCACCTTTCTTCTTCAACAACTATCGGTTAGTATCGGTTGAACCTTAGTTTTTGCTTCTTCACATGAGTTGTGCTATCCTTGCAATGTCATTTTATTTTGTTTTACTTGCTGTTTGAATAAAATCATTGGATCTGAAATATTGAATAAAAAATAAACCCTCCCATGGCTAGTTAATTATTTGACTACTCAGTGCCCTTCACTCATACCTTTTGGAGTAGTTTGTCATTTACTCATGTGCTTCATGTATATCCTATGAGTAAATGGGGAAATGAATTGAATGTCATAAATCTGAATTTTTATATGCTTATAACATGGGTAGTAATGACTTCACATATAAAGAGTATGAGGCATAAAAGTTGTTGAGAGTTGGCAAACGTAGTTTTGGTCATCATTGCAATTAATAGGAAGTAATAAGGAAAGAGAGGTTCACATACAAATATATTATCTTGGACATCTTTTATGATTGGGAGCACTCATTAAGTATGACATGCTAAAAGAGTTGACGTCGGACAAGGAAGACAACGTAATGGTTTCTCACATTCCAGTTAAAGTATTATTATCATTGACCTTCCAAATATGTTGAGCTTGCCTTTCCCCCTCATGCTAGCCAAATTCCTTGCACCAAGTAGAGATACTACTTGTGCTTCCAAATATCCTTAAACCCGGTTTTGCCATGAGAGTCCACCATACCTACCTATGGATTGAGTAAGATCCTTCAAGTAAGTTGTCATGTTGCAGGCAATAAAAATTGCTATCTAAATACATATGACTTATTAGTGCAGAGAAAATAAGCTTTGTACGATCTTGTTGTGGAAGCAATAAAAGCGACAGACTGCATAATAAAGGTCCACATACAAGGGGCAATATAAAGTGACGTTCTTTTGCATTAAGATTTTATGCATCCAACCCTAAATGCACATGATAACCTCTGCTTCCCTCTGGGAAGGGCTTATCTTTTACTTTAGGTTTTTACTTTATGCTTGAGTCAAGGTGATCCTCACCTTTCCCTTTTTCATTTTATCCTTTGGCAAGCTCCTCGTGTTTGAAAGATCATGATATATATATATAATTGGATGTAAGTTAGCATGGGCTATTATTGTTGACATCACCTAAAGGTGAATCCGTTGGGAGGCAACACAATAAGCCCCTATCTTTATCACTGTCCGGCTGAAACTCCATAACCACAAGAATTGCGTGAGTGTTAGCAATTGTAGAAGACTATATGATAGTTGAGTATGTGGACTTGCTGAAAAGCTCTATTCTTGACTCTTTCTGATGTTATGCAATTGCTTGAATGACTGAGATTATAGTTTGTTAGTTCTCAATAAAGTTTCTGAACCATACCTGACATTGTGAATAGGTTGTTACTTGATCATGAAAAGTTTTATGAGATAAGCTACTATTACGACACATATTGATGCTAGAAAAGGTGACTGAAATTATCATTGATCAAACTTGTGCACCTGCTAGCATTCACACTTCATAAATTATTTCTTTTATCATTTACCTACTCGAGGACGAGCAGGAATTAAGCTTGGGGATGATGATACGTCTCCAACGTATCTATAATTTATGAAGTATTCATGCTATTATATTATCCATCTATGATGTTTATATGCATTTATATGCCATTTTATATGATTTTTGGGACTAACCTATTAACGTAGAGCCCAGTGCCAGTTTCTGTTTTCTCCTTGTTTTTGAGTTCTACAGAAAAGGAATACCAAACGGAGTCCAATTGACGTGCCAATTTTTGATCATTTTTTATGGACCAAAAGAAGACCACGGAGCATCGGAGTTGGGCCAGAAGAGTCTCGGGCTGCCCACGAGAGTGGGGGGTGCGCCCACCCCCTAGGGCGCGCCCCCCTATCTCGTGGACAGCCCAGAGACCCCCCTGACGTGAAACCTACGCCAAAAATTCCTATATATTCAGAAACCTTCGGGAAATAACCATATCAGAAGTTCCACCGCCGCAAGCCTTTGTAGCCACGAGAAATCAATCTAGGCCCTCTCCGGCACCCTGCCGGAGGGGGCCATCATCACCAGAGGCCATGGAGGAGGATCTCAGAGGGGCCATCATCGCCATGAAGGCCAAGGACCAGAGGGGGAAAGCCATGGAGGAGGAAGCACAAGGGGGAGAACCTCTCCTCCTCTCTCTTGGTGGCACCAGAGTGCCATCGGGAGGGTAATCATCACCGCGGTGATCGTCTTCATCAACATCACCATCATCATCACCATCCTCATCTCTTTTATGCGGTCCACTCTCCCGCACCCCGCTGTAATCCCTACTTGAACATGGTGCTTTATGCCGCATATTATGATTCAATGATGTGTTGCCATCCTATGATGTTTTGAGTAGATATCTTTTGTCCTTGAGTTGATTGATGGTCTATATTGGTACGAGTTGTATGTTTTATCTTGGTGTTGTCCTATGGTGCCCTCCTTGTCGCGCAAGCGTGAGGGATTCCCACTGTAGGGTGTTGCAATACGTTCATGATTCTCTTATAGTGGGTTGGTGAGTGACTGAAACACAAACCCGAGTAAGGGGGTCGTTGCGTATGGGAATAAAGAGGACTTGATGCTTTTATGCTATGGTTGGGTTTTACCTTAATGATCTTTAGTAGTTGCGGACGCTTGCTAGAGTTCCAATCATAAGTGCATATGATCCAAGTAGAGAAAGTATGTTAGCTTGTGCCTCTCCCTCATATGAAATTGCAATGACGACTATCGGTCTTGTTAACAATTGCCTAGGACAATTCCGCACACCGATCCACCATTATTCCACACTCGCTATTTATATTATTTAGTAATATATTCTAACTTTATGATAACAACACCTACTTTACTTTAGCTCTCCGATATCATGCAAAGTTATCCTCTTTATACCCACAACACAGTTTTATTTCTTGTTTCTAGTTGGAGGCAAACGTACGATGCACGTAGAGTCGTATCAGATAGGGCTTGAGAGAATATTGATCTTACCTTTAGCTCCTTGTGGGTTCGACACTCGATACTTATCACTTCCACCTTTGGGAATTGCTACGATGATTCCCTACACTTGGGGATTATCACTGAGCCGGTTGGTCGGCCTTGCGCTTGTTGTTCTACTGATGCTGCTGACGGCTGCTCTCGCCGTGCGGCTTTGGAGGGGGAACCGGCTTTGCCTTGCCGGCTTCATCCAGCACCAATGGCGGTAGTCTAGTCGGTGAGCCAGTCCTCCGGCTTCACGGTTCCATCATACTTGGGAGTGTCGCGGCGGAGCATGAACCCCTTCGGGAAGGGCTCTTCCCGGATGCATGGGCCGAAGCACGACGGCCCAATAGCGCAGCTTTCCTCCACCTCTAGGGAGTGAGCGAGCTGGTCGAGGCGGTGGCGAGCATCGGTGTCGTCGATGGCGCGCGGGCCGAGTCGACTAGCGACCAGGCCACAGGGGCTGAGTCGGTCGGAGCCGAATGCAGGGCAGGCTGGCTGGGTCCGCGCTGGTTCTCCAGGGAGGGCTCGTCACCCAGGCCGCCAGCGGCCGTTGGGGCCGGGTCGCGCCGAGTCCGGGGTCGGCCGGAGTGGGCCTCGTCGGGTGGAGAGGATGCCGTGTGCTGAAGTTCACCAGGTCCGCCGATGCGGGCGGAGCCGGATCCTGCCGGCTTGGCGAGCTGGTTGAGGTGGTCTTGCTGTGTATTGGCCGCGTTGAGGAGGCCGCGCATCCGCCCAATGCGCTCCTTCACTTCTTCGCCTATGAGCTGATCCAGGTCGACTGCGGCCGCCTGGGCAGCGCGCATGTTCTTCATTGGGGTCTCGTAGACATTTGGGACGGCGCCAAGGGCGCGGCCGATCGCACCTCCCCGGGCTCGCACGTCGGTGACCCGACTCGGCTTGGTCACGGTAGAAGTGAAGCCGTAGGCGGCGTTGCACTCCAGTTGAGCGGAGTCCAGGCGATGCTGTGTGGCGGCGAGCATCTCGGTCAGGTCCAGCATATGCTGGCGCCTTTCGTCGAGCTGATCTTGGGCCTTAGCGACGTTGGTGGCGTCGATGTCGATGCCGATGGGGACACGGAGGCTCCGCATCGTGGCGCGGCGGGTTGGACGAGGCAGCCCGCTCTGCTACGGCCTTGGCCTCGACGGCCTTCGTCGTCTTGCTAGAAGAAGAGGAAGCGTCGGTGCCGGTGACGAAGACCTCCACGTGGACGTCCATTGCACCAGCAGAAAGGCCACCGCCGAGGGAGAGGGGAGAGTCGGAGTAGCTGAGTACCTCGCTGGGGTACTCATCGGCCGCAGTTGCATCGGAGATGCGCAGTGCGGCGAAAGAGCCGGCGAGCGCGTCGACTACGTTGTTCGCCAGCATGACGGGCTCGTCGGAGTCGAAGAGGGGCCCCGTCTGAAGCATGATCCAGGCCAGCTCCTCGAGCTGCCCCATAGTGGGTGCAACTTCGTGGTGGGCGCACGGCAGATGCCATGGGATGGCTAAAGAGAGGAGGAGGCTCGAGGGCACTGGTGGGCTCCAGAGGCGGGGTTGGCATGAGCGAGTGTGGGACGCAAGACATACCCAGGTTCGGGGCTCTTCGGAGAGATAATACCCCTAGTCCTGCTGAGTTTGGTCGATGTGCGACAGTACAACGTTGCTCTTGGAGCTGTATGGAGGAAGAAGGAAGGCTGGCCAAGGCTTAGGCTGCTCCTCCTCGAGTGGGTTCTACTGACTGGTGGCTAACTTCTTGATCCCTGCTTACTTGCCCGTATACGTGAGGGCTCCTGGGGGGATTTATAGGCCAACCCCCCAGGGGTACAATGGTAATGTTACAAGATTGTGGGGCCGGGTCGTTAGTGTCTGAGGACCCGGGATGGGTCCCGCCGAGGGCCTGTGGTTCGCTGGGTTGCCCTAGGTGTGGGCCCCGCGTGCCTAGGGGGACTGTGCGCCATCTTGTCGATCGTCAAGGAGTGGCCGAGTTGAGTCGTGTACAGTGGCGCTCCGTCAGGTCGCCGCTTGCTGTCGTCAGCAGTGACGACGGGGGCATTGTTGCCACACCGGCCCTAGTCAGCTGGTAGGTGAGGGGAACTGTTGCCACGCTCCGGCTGACCAGAGGCATGGGCGGGGGCACTGTTCCCTCGGTCATTAGTGAATGAAGACTCGTCCCATCGTACGGCCTGGATGGGATGGGACCTGACCCGTAGCCAGGTTTGCAGAACACACCACGGGTGGAGCTAGATTGTCGGGGAAGTCTTGGTCGTGCCGGGTTCGGCTGTCTTTTGCTGGTAGTCGAGGCCGAGTCGAGATGCCTAGCCGGGTTTGAGAGTTCGGCCGGGTCGCGGGGCCTGGCCAGGTCGAGCGATCCCGCCAAGCGCGTGCCGGCTTGAGGGGCAACGTTGGCCCCATTATTTTTGAAAAGGATCCGAGTTTTGTTGCTTGCCCGGGGTTCATCCCCCCGACAATAGGGCTCTTAATGAACCTGCAGTGAAAAAATGTATAATGTCGAAATAGGGTCAAGCCATACTATGGATCGTTTCCGCAGTGTGCCTCCGGCATTGCGCAAGGTATTTTGAGTGCATAGTTATGTATGTGCAGTATATGAGCCGCAACCTTATAGGGCAGTCGACGGAGGCCGAACTGCTAATCAAGGTCCGGATCCGCCGAGTCATCGCGGTGCGGTGCGGACCGGACTCGTTTAAAGATGCCATTGGCTTTAACGTCTGACGCATTATTCGGCTTGATAAGGCTGCCATACACCTCGGCTGCAAGGGCCACGGTATGCTCTTCAGTATGGAGGGAGTGCTCCATATTTCCATTGATTGTACACCAGGAGGTCCAGGCATTTTAAGCTTCAAATAAGCGTAATGTGTGTGATAACCACTGCGGAAAGGGATGATATCGAAGATCAGTTCTTCACTTCGAAAATTGTCTGGGGAGCCGAATACTACCTCCAGTGTTAATGAGCCCGTACAACGGGCCTCCACGCCGGGTATCACACCTTTAATGGTGGTTTTACTGGGCTTGATTCTTGATGGGTCGATGCCCATCTTGTGTGTCTTGATAAATCAAGTTGAGACTGCTACTGTCGTCCATAAGGACTCTAGTGAGATGGTATCTGTTGATGATTGGATCGAGTACCCGGCGGCCAAACCCCCATGATGGATACTGGTTGGGTGATCCCTGCGATCAAAGGTGATCAGACAGGCTGCCCATGGATTGAATTTTGGGGAGACAGGCTCAACGGTGTAGACGTCCCTTAGTGCGCGCTTGCGCTCCCTTTTGGGAATGTGAGTGACATAGATGATGTTGACTGTTTTAACTTCAGGGGGGAAACTGCTTTTGGCCCCCGGTGTTCGGCTGTCAGGGCTCATCATTGTTATCACTTGGAGGTCCCTTTCCCTTGTGTTCTGTATTTATCTTACCGGCCTATTTGAAAACCCAACAGTTTTTGTTGGTGTGATTGGCAGGCTTATCGGGCGTGCCATGAATCTGATAGGGCCTCTCAAGGATTTTGTCCAAGCTGGATGGACCGTCCCTGTTGCCTTTGAAAGGTTTCTTCCATTGACTGGAATTAGAACCATTGAATCCGCCATTGACTGTCGTATCATCTGCATCATCATTATTGCTTCGACCTTTGTTTTTATTATGGCATGGTCTACCATTGTCGTCCCTAGCCTCAAAAGTACTGGGGTCGCTGGAGCTGTTGCTTCTACGAGCCAACCAGCTATCTTCACCCGCACAAAAACGGGTCATGAGTGCAGTTAAGGCTGCCATGGTCTTCGGCTTTTCCTGCCCGAGGTGTTGGGCAAGCCATTCGTCACGGACGCTATGTTTAAAGCTGCTAAGGCTTCGGCATCGAGACAGTCCATGTTGGTTCTTTTTAATTAGGAACCGATTCCAAAGCTTGCGAGCCGATTCGCCAGGTTGCTGGATTATGTGACTTAGGTCATCAGCATCCGATGGTCAGACATAAGTGCCCTGAAAGTTGGCCCGAAAAGCGTCTTCTAAATCTTCCCGGCTTCCAATGGAGTTATCTAGGAGGCTGTTCAGCCAGCGCCGTGCTGGTCCTTTCAGCTTTAGAGGAATATATTTGATGGCGTGAAGGTCATCTCCACGAGCGATATGAATGTGGAGAAGAAAATGCTCGATCCAGACGGCCAGATCCATTGTTCCATCGTACCGCTTGATGATTATGAGTTTGAACCCTTCTGGAAACTGGTGCTGCATTACCTCATCGGTAAAGCACATGGGGTGTGCGGCACCCCTATACTGTGCAACATCACATCAGAGATCGGATGACATCTGAGTTCGGTGCTGATCCTGAATATTGTAATGTTCATCACGCCAGGCTTCATAGCCGTTATATCATGCCGGGGTACGGCCTCTTGACCCATAGTTTGATCTGGTCTGGCCGGCTTTATTGGCCAGATCCTAATGCAAATCATATATATGTGTAGTCCGCAGCTACTGTCTCCTTGCCTCTTCGGTGAGGGGGTGCGGGTTGGTGTTCGGCTTGATGTGCCGCTTTATCCTGTCCATGTGCTGGTCGGTCTGGTTGATCTGCCTGATTGTATTTCGACGGTATGGGCTCAAGGGCTTCGTCGTCGAATTGTGGCAGCGGCTTACGCTTGGGGTAGCTTTTTACGGGTCGCTCGGGGCCGTACTCCTCAGCAGCTAGGACCTTGGTCCACCTTTCATTGAGTGTATCTTGTTTAGCTTTGAGCTACTGCTGCTTCTTTTTCCTGCTGCGTGCAGTGGCGATTAGCTATCGCTTGAAGCATTCTTGTTCGAGAGGTTTCTCTCGGATGATAAAATCTTCGTCACCAAGGCTAACATCCTCTTCAGAGACTGGCATATAGTTGTTGTCTTCTGAATCTTCATGATTGGCATGTTCGGGGCTATACTCACCCTCCTCCCTCTCATCCTGCTCGGATGTGGGCTCAACGGGGTGTTCGGGGTCTTTGGTATTATCCGGAGTCTCATTGTCTCCAGTGCTGGTATTGCTGTCCCTTGCCCGACGCGATCGTGAGTGGCGCCGCTGGCGCCGGTGCTTTGGTGGTTCATCGACGGGCTTGTCCTTATCACGGTTCTGATTATCTTTGTCGACCTTTTTATCAGGAGTGTACACCATGTATACGTCATAGGTAGAAGTGTCATCCAACGCCCTGTGATAGGTGGGACTTGGCTTGATTTGGCGTCGGCATCGTCGTCCATACCATCGATGTCTTCGAACGCATAGTCTAGCATGTCGGTTAAATCCTCGATAGTGGCTATCAAGTGGGTGGTGGGCAGGTCATAAAATTCCCCGCTCTTAGCCCCCAGCCCATGCTGGGCGCAGTTCGAAGGCAAAGCTTCTGTGATGGCAAGAGACCGCATTAAGGCCAATGCTTTGTCTAAGGGCGAAAGCTGGGTAGGAGTCTGAGGATCTGCAGGGCTGAGTTTGGTGATAGACACCTGGTCGGGCCCGATCAACGCAGACTTCGACAGTTCCGAGTTGTCGCCTAGAGGCGAGTTCAAGATCGCATCTGGGTCTCTGGTCGGAAGTTCCATCGTAGAAATGAGTCTGGCGGGGTTGATCCTCCCGTCTTCGGACTATACGACCTGCTCCAGATCTAAGGCCGAGGGGGCGCGAGTTTCGGCCCCTGGATGGGATCTAAGAGAGGATCCGAAGAGCTTCCTTCATGAGGGTAGGGGCGGCACCCGAGGCCGCGAACCCCTTGAAGATCAGATCTCCTCGAATATTGGCGATGTAGTTCGGATTTCCGAACCTGATCTGGTGGCCAGGGGCGTAACTGTCGACCTGCTCAACGTTGCCGGTCGTGCTGGCACGAAGCACGAAGCCACCAAACACGAAGACTTGTCCAGGGAGAAAAGTTTCCCTAGACACAACATCGTCGTTGATGAAGAGGCGAGCCATCAATCCTTCTGTTGACAACACAGCGGAGCTCTCAATGAAAGCACCGATGTCGGTGTCAAAACCGGCAGATCTCGGGTAGGGGGGCCCAAGCTGTTTGTCTGCGGATCAATGGTAACAATAATCAAAGGGGCACAGTGTTTACCTAGGTTCGGGCCCTCTTAATGGAGGTAAAACCATAGTCCTGCTTGATTATATTTGATGGGTTTAGGGGTTACAAGAGTTGATCTACCTCGAGATCATAGTGGCTAAACCCTAGCTTGGCTAGCCTATCAATGTTATGATCCTGCCTTCGGTCTAAACCGTCCGGTTTATATAGATACCGGAGGGGCCTAGAGTTGTACAAAGTCAGTTATACAGAAAGGAAATAATATATACGGACACCTAAACTTGTCGTTCATGTATATGGGAGTCCCAACAGGACACGAGAAGTGATCTTCTTCCTTGTATATTGACAGCCCATTAGCCCGGCTCATATTGAATAGACCGAACGCCTGAGGACCCCTTAGTCCAGGACTCCCTCAGCCACAGCGCACCCTGGGATTTTGGGTCGGCCCAGGCCCCGATTCCCCTCTGTTCTGCTGCGCTTCCGATCGCTAGTCGCCCCTAGTCGCCTGCCTCGCTAGCAACTTGCCATCCTCGGACGGCATGCCACTAGGAGGAGACGCTGGACTAGCAGGAGGTCAGGAGCCGCTCGCCCAACAGCGTCACTACTGCTCGGGCGCGCCGTTGTGCCTACCTTCCCAGTCCATTCAGGGCTCAGACGTGCAGCAGCCACTAAGCCAACCCGATTTATCCTGAGCTACGTCCTCAACACTCAGCAGCCACTCCCCATCACCCATTTTATAATTGATTCATTACTCATTAGGCAGGACTGTCATTAGGGTTTGTTGTGTACTAAGTGCTACCTAGACTTAATGGTTCAGATGTACTTCAGTAATCTTTAGTACCTCTAAAGTTCATAGGGTTTCAAAATAACGGCCCTAGGAACAGACACTAGTCATTTTGGATTGTTGGTCATAGTGACATTGACCCAGATTACTACTGCAAGCCCGGCTTGTTGACAATTTTACTTGTCTTTCTTACTCATTCGATATGATATCCAATTATTCATGTCGATTAGTTGCAAACAATAAGTAATAGATCAACTTCTGATTCAGATTTTGGACGGCCTCCTACTGCAGTTACAATTATGCAAACTTGTCCTAGTAAGCTCACTAGTAATGTTTGATTCACTACCTCTATGCTTGCCTTGTCATATTTGTTGTCAATATTCTTTTAGAGTGGACCACCCTATTTCAAAATACTGGAACCACAGACATGAGTGGATAATATTTCTCTGTGTGATCTCTTCCATCATGTGTGGGCAATGAATTCTGCATTGTATAGAAAGAAAGTGTCATATCCACCTTTTACATAGACTACGATCTTTTACATGGAATACAATCTGCCTACTTGCTTTGTGTCGCACTACCAGCACTCCACCCTTGAAGCTAAACATTATGCCACTCATAATTCCTTAGTTTATTTGTTCAAATACGAATTTGATATGATTCTAATGTTCCTACTTCAGTATTGAAACGTGTGTCTGCCTGTTATAGAGAGAAAAGAGGTTTGTATTTCTATGTGTGGTCTGGTCAGCATGGTTGGGGGTGAACTTTGTACACACAGGGGTTTGTAGGGAGACACTCTTCGAGTTGAATCTGCAATGCATTCCATAGATAATCTGACTACTTTTTATATTTTCATAAATCTCAGATACTAAATAGCATCATAATGATTATGAGCTTGTGTGCATGAAAAGAATAAAGTAGAACAATGCCATGGCTGTCAAACTTGGCATCAAGGGACTAAAATGAAGTCTGGATGCAATGCAATGCAAACGCTCTCCACCTACAAATTCATGCTCAGAATATGATCCTAACAATGATTCTGAGCTAGAGGGAGACCTAAGTTAATGTAGCTCCCTAGTGGAGGAGTCAGAGGAAGATGCCCTATCTTATTCATCCATCAAGGTGCCTGCTCTAACTTTCCAAGTTATATTGGTCGCACATATCTTGCAACTGATGCCTTGCATTGCTTCTACTTTGTTGCACTGCCCTTAGCTTAGTTTACACATCATGTATGTGAATACACCCTACCTATCCATTTTCAGTACATATTCCATCTGTCATTATACCATATTTATCCATTCAAATGTTGTTCTTGTGTATCAGACGTTCAAAAGGAAGAGGGTGATTGTTGATCATGGAGGAGTATGAAAAAAGTATTTGGAAAATTTAGTGACACCTGATAAATCAAATAGCCCATTAGGTGTAGTTGCAATATCACAAGACCCGGAAAACATGGCCACAACTCTAGCAGGCTCTAGCCCTACTACACTGGCCATCTCTAATGCCCCAACTCAGCAGACCCCAACTGCAGCAAATAGTATGATGATGCCAGTTGACATAGCACTAGCTCTACGATGCAAAACCCCCATTCCAGCAAAGAGTACACCAAATCCAGTTGCCAAATCCCTTTTCGAATGAGAGAGAGCCCCAATTGCAGCAAATAGGACTCATGTTCCACTTATTCCCAGTTTAGAAGACAAAGCTTATATTGTTGTCAGGAACTTTGTGCGCATCTTTCCTTCATGGAAAGGTTATACCACAGACAAAGAACAATTTCCAATCTTCCTCCACAACTTACGCGTAAGTAATGTACTAAGGTTATTCATGGTAATTACTGCAAATGTTTCTACTGACAGAAGACACAAGATTTCATTCATTTAAATAGGCGAGGACCAAACTGGATAGTCAAGACGAGCAAGGGTTGGTTGCGCTTTTCAAGCACTCATTGATGAAGTATCGTTCCTACCTGAGGCAAGTGCACTTCGATGGCAAGCCACTAAATAAAATTTCTATAAAGTCTCAGGTGCTACATTTATCAGGCAGTAACTGGAATAATCTTATTACACATTGGTCTCGTCTGCAGTGTAAGGTACTATCTATGATATCACATCACAATTTGAACTACATTTCTGCTTGTGCCTTAATATCTCACTTGTATGAAAACTGTTTGCAAAAGAACATTCATTCTCAGGGACCATAGAATCTTGCAACTATATTGCACACTGCATTGCTTGTGTGAGTGCCTCTTGCCCTGTATGACCATCCTTACTTTCATAGCTGGTTGATTATGTAGCATCACTCACATGTTAGCCTCGTTATCCTCCATTTGGTGGACATTATAAGATCCGTATCAACTCTTACATAAATTTAGAATCAACCCAATGCTTTTGAAGAGGTTTAGCTCTGCAATCCTCTTGTAAGGACTGAACATCGTCTATCACTGTACTTACACTAATAGCTACTCCCTCCGTCCGATAATATAAGAGTGTTTTGTACAGTACACCGGTGTTCAAAACACTCTTATATTATGGGAAGAGTGATTCGTTCATTGTGTAGCATTCTGCATCGTATCTCCCATGCCCACCATTTACTAAAAAGTATCAGATCTATATTTAATCTTACCAAAAAATTTGAATACACACACAATGCCAGTGCAGAAATGTAGCCTATTCTCTTGTCAGTATATTTTGTTCTGTATCGCTTGTACTTCCAGGGATTGGTAGTTGATTATGTAGCATCAATCTACATCTTATCTTCATTATCCTCTATCCCTTCCAGTATTATCATATCTATAATTATTCTCTACAAAATGTAGAGTACAGGCAATGCTTATGAAGAAGATTTTGTGCTGAAATTCTTGAGTTATCCTTCCCTTGACATGGAGAAGGGCATTATAAAGTCGGTGTTAACTGTCAATGTAAGTCAGTCCTTCTAAAGCCTTTATCCTCAACTTTTGTTTAGTTTGCTCATACTCCCTATCATCAACTCTTGTTTAGTTTGTTGTTTCTATCAAAATGCATGTTCGCAACAACTGTAAGTTCCAAGTTTTACTTGTAAAACCAAATTCCTTATTCATAGCATGCACATTACTCAATACTCCCTATATGTATGCTTGTTTTTGTGGATCTATAATCTAGTGTGTGGTGAAGCAGCCCACGGTTGCACCTTGTCATCTCCCGTTTTATCTTACTGATGTGGCTGATGATATGAACAACATGACATGCACATTAACCAAAATAGATACAATGATTGTCTTTGCCCTTCATCTATGCTTGTTTTGTTGACATGCTAATTCAGTAGTGCGGTGAAGCTCCCCGCATTATGAACAATGCCAAATTATGCTATTGATATTTTGAACTTACTCTTTATTTTCTATATTGAAATTGGATGGAATTGACATTACAGTTACCATCTTTGTTTATACACGTGCATCTCTCTGTTTGTTTCAGGGTGATATGCCTGATGGCATGCACAAGTCTATTGAAGGATGTGAGACAAACCCAACATATACTGCAACAAAGAAGGCAAAACATCTTGAAGATAGTGAGACAACCCCAAAGTCTTATCTTGATGCAGTGTTCTAGTTACTTGAGGCTAGCAGTCAGACAAGCTCACAGAATTCGCTATCAAAATCAGTTTGACTTCTTTAGTCCCAAGTTCTAGCAGAAAGGCATTCTGCAACTCAACTTCGACTTGAAGTCCTATCTCTAAGAAAGATTGTGGAGAACACCAATGAGAACCTCATTGCTAAACAACTACACCTGGAAGCTATGACCGACATGCTAGGCTGGTCTCACAACCTTGCTCAGCAGCTTGCGCAACAGTTCCCGCGCAAGGCTAACCTTTCTTGAACTATCTTGGAAGTGGTCTTGGTTCAGTATTATTTTGTTACGCTGCAATGGCACCCAATTTTTGTAATCTGCTTTTTCATTGCTCTTTATGATCACTAGTGGCGAACATCAATGCCCAGTGGACGTAATATAGCATAAATCCTTTATTGTATAGTGTAGGTTTATTCTAAGTTACTATGTAGTAATTTCTTTATTGTATAGAGTAGGTTTGTTCTTAATTCCTACTAGTTACCGTATATGCCATCATTCGCTATCTGAAAAAAAGGCGAAAATCTGATGTAGTCGACCAGGCCGAAACATTCGCCTCTAACGGGGCTGCATTTTAGCGGGCCACAATTGGACCGGCCTGCAACTTTCTTTGGCCTGAAATGCCATTGGGTCCTTCACACTTTGCGCCAGGCCCAGAACTTACACGAGCCTATATTCGGCCCAGACTTAAGTTGGGCCTTTAGTGAACCAAGCGCTTAGTTGGGCCCAGGTAGCTTCAGGACATTAACAGGCTGAATATTCCGCTGGCCTGTTACGGCCCAGAAGAAACCATGGGCCTTTAGCAGGCCGAAATGCATGTTGGGCCTCAATTTTCACTAGTCGTCGACGGGCCTTCAGCAGGCTGAAATGTAGACCGGGCCATTATTATCCCAGTTATATGATGGGCCATTACCAGGCCGAAACATATCTCGGGCCTTAGTTGGCCCACTGATACCATGGGCCTTTAAGAGGCCGAAAGCTGAGTAGAGGCATCAACGAGCCGAATTATATGACAGGCCTTTAACAGGCCCAAAGTCACGTTGGGCTGAACTGTTGCCACCTTGATCATGGGCCGTTAGAGGGCCGGATGTCGCTTCGGACCATATATGGCCCATGGGCAGGACGGGCCATTCCTAGGCCGAAAGACACACCGGGCTGAAATGGGCCCATGTCTACATCGGGCCTCTAACAGGCCTAAATGTCACTGGGCCATAATTGGGGCCAAATATTTGGCAAACAATTAACGGGCCAGATTTGGCTTCAGGCCGTAAAGGGGGCATGTTTAACAGGCCGGTAGTAGGCTGGCTCACTAGTACCTGACTAAATACTACGGGCCTTTGACTGGATCGGCCTTTCTAACCAATATGGGCCTCTATTGGGCCCTGCCACGTGTCGACGTATCATAGGCACATTCTCTCCATTGGACGGACGACATCTGGCCCATGGAGGAGCCGACACATGTTTCCTCCAGCCAATGATGATTTTACACGTGGAAAATCTCCATTGGTCTGGGCTGTTAACAGGTTATCATATCCAAACCGGAACCCGAGAGCTTAACGGCGACCCGTTATGGAGGATGCCACGTGTTGGTTACCCTTGACGAAAGCACTTCCATGATGCGCCATTTATCGTCATGGAAGTGGACACTTCCGTGATGATAATTTTGGTATTGTCATGGAACACTTCTACGACAACACAGGTATGACTATCTTGATTATGTCATAAAATTGTCATGGATGTACATGCATGACAAAAAACATGACCTACTGTGACAAAAACGTATCATCACGGAAGTGGTTTTTTTGTAGTGGAGGAAACCTAGTCCTTCCTATCTTCTATGCTCCCATCCTCCTTGGTCCAAAATCTTTTTGATCAGAGGGTGGTTGAAGTAACAGTTGAAAAGAGCTGACAAGGGCATACTCCTATTTTCACTCCTACCTTATCATAAAGGCGTAGTAGTAGCAGGGAAAGGAGCCAGCAAGATATGCTGTCGGGAAACATTGTTTACTTGGAAGTATTGAGGATCCATCCCTCGGCATGGACATTATACATGCACAAAAGTACCCGACAAGCTCTCTTTTTCATTAATACACTAGTAAACGAGTATAGTTCATACAGAGTACAAGCATGGATAGAGGACTACATATTTTTTATTAAAGATTGGCAAATGCCTACATGTTTGAAATTAATAAAAAGGATAAGTGCCCCATAATCCCTTTCTTGTCCCTCTCCTCCTTGGAGCTATAATGGGAGACGAAGAGGGCAAAAGGAAGGCCTCGACAGAAGCCCAGCCTGACCCTGTCAGGGCCCACGGGCCGCAGCCTGACAAGATTGGGAGATCGCGGACGAAGGTGATGGACAGAGGGAGCGGCTAGGCGATGCCCTGGTCACCACCACCAGGACCAGAGGGACGCGGCAGCATGGGCACCGGCAGGGAAGATGAAGCCGGAGTCCATGGGGAAGCCTACCGGGGCCCAGCTGGAAGACTGTTGGAGGAGGCGGAGACATCATCCATACCCCAACACCCTAGCAAATCGCCTTGCTAGGGAGAATATGCAAGTGCAGACAATGGTGCCGCCGGCCCCTGTTGATGGTGACGGTGCGGCTAGTGTTCAGCCGGAGTCGGAGCCGTCGTCCTCCCCATCGGCGCCGCCGTCATTGTCCTCCTTGTCGCTGTCGCTCAAGAAGGAGCATTCGTCGTCGGTCGAGCTTTCCGTGCAACACCCTAAGCGAGCACCCAAACACCCGAAGACTTTGATGGAGAGTAGGGTAGCCTCCATTAACTTGAAATGGAGAACGTGCCCCACCGCCAAGCCGTGGGCACGAGCAAAAGTTTTCTAGCCACGCTGGAGAAGCATAACATGAGGAGTAGGGAACTCTACGTTCGCCCGCATGCTGCTGTTACAGCAGCCCCTCATGTGTAGCCTCAGTCCGGGCGGCTGTTCTTCCTCCATCACCCTTGCAAAAGGAGTTGGCAGCCAAAGATGGCTGCATGGAGGCCCACACAGCTTGACGATGAACTCCAGCGGCTGGTCCCCGACGTGGCCTTTGTTTGGGCCCAGGGCGATTGGAGGCGGGGCGATCAAGGCACTGCCACGTTCTCCTCGGCCCTGGGCACCATGACTGCCGCGCCCATGTCCTCTGCCGCCTCCTCTCATGCTGGGATCCACCCCCGCGTCCCCAATAGGAGGAGGAAGGCGTTGTCGAGCAGAGACCCTTGTCGCCACCGCTGGAGTACCACCGCGTCCTCTTCCCCTCACCATGGTGGAAGAAGGAAACCAGAGGAAGAAGAAGGAGGTTTGTGTGAGTGAGCTCCTCGCCCACGTCCTGTTTTATAGGTGAACGTGACCGGGGGCTGGCTCCTCACCCAGGAGGCAAACCGCCCCACTCCACCAATCCATATCCTCTGCGTCGATGACAAAGTACTGAATCAAGACCGCCCAATTGCGCCTATCCATGGCGCCTAGCTTTTTTCCATGTCACTCTTTTCCACGCCCTGCGCATATGCCACTGAGGCAGTCCTGGATTAGGGGGTGTCCGGATGGCCGGACTATCACCGTTGGCCGGACTCCTAGACTATGAAGATACAAGATTGAAGACTTCGTCCTGTGTCCGGATGGGACTTTCCTTGGCGTGGAAGGCAAGCTTGGCAATACGGATATGTAGATCTCCTACCATTGTAACCGACTCTGTGTAACCCTAGCCCTCTTCGGTGTCTATATAAATCGGAGGGTTTTAGTCCGTAGGACGAACAACAATCATACCATAGGCTAGCTTCTAGGGTTTAGCCTCTTTGATCTCGTGGTAGATCTACTCTTGTACTACCCATATCATCAATATTAATCAAGCAGGAGTAGGGTTTTACCTCCACCGAGAGGGCCCAAACCTGGGTAAAAACATCGTATCCCTTGTCTCATGTTACCATCCGCCTAGACGCACAGTTCGGGACCCCCTACCCGAGATCCGCCGGTTTTGACACCGACATTGGTTCTTTCATTGAGAGTTCCTCTGTGTCGTCACCTTTAGGCCCGATGGCTCCTTCGATCATCAACAACGACGCGGTCCAGGGTGAGACTTTTCTCCCCGGATAGATCTTCGTATTCGATGGCTTTGCACTACGGGCCAATTCACTTGGCCATCTGGAGCAGATTGAAAGCTACACCCCTGGCCATCAGGTCAGATTTGGGAGTTTGAACTACACGGCTGACATCCGTGGAGACTTGATCCTCGACGGATTCGAGCCACAGCCAAGCGCGCCGCACTGTCTCGATGGATATGATCTAGCTCTGCCGCCGGACAGTACCCTGGAGGCTGCACCAGCGTCCGCTCCGACCCCTAGCTCGGAGCCGACTTCGTCGGTCGAGCACGAGTGGCTGGACACCGCCTTGGGGGCTACGATCTCTACGGCGATTGAGCTGAACACCATCCCTATCCTTCGCAAAGCCTGTGACTCCGAGGTGCCAGACTCCTCTCCGGACTCCGAACCCCCCGCGCCCCTGCCAATCAAATCCGATCGGGCGTCGGTTATGGAGTTCACTGTCGTGGACATCTCTCAGCACTCGCCCTTTGGCGACATCCTGAATTCACTAAAGTCTCTCTCTTTATCAGGAGAGCCCTGGCCGGACTATGGTCAGGAAGGTTGGGATGCGGACGACGAAGAAATTCAATGCCCACCCACCACCCACTTTGTAGCCACTGTCGATGAGTTAACCGACATGCTCGACTTTGACTCCGAAGACATCGACGGTATGGACGACGATGCAGGAGACAACCAAGAACCAGCGCCTACAGGGCACTCGAAGGCCACCTGGTCATACGACATATACATGGTGGACATCCCAAAAGATGGGAATGGCAATGGAACAGCGGAGGATGACCCCTCCAAGAAACAGCCCAAGCGCCGGCGGGCGCCGCTCTAAATCCCGCCACAGCAAAAACGGTGATTCCGGCACGGGAGATAATAACACCCCAGACAGTGCCGAAGACAACCCCCTCCAGCAGGATTCAGTACAGGAGGAGGGAGAAGCCAGCCTCATGATAGAGAGGCAGACAGAGAGGTAGAGGACGATAATTATATGCCTCCCTCCGAAGATGAAGCAAGCCTCGACAACGACGAATTTGTCGTGCCCGAGGATCCCCTCGAACAAGAGCGTTTCAAGTGCAGGCTTATGGCCACGGCAAGCAGCCTCAAGAAAAAGCAGCAACAGCTTAGAGCTGACCAAGACTTGCTAGCTGACAGATGGACCGAAGTCCTTGCAGCCGAAGAGTACAAACTCGATCGCCCCTCCAAGAGCTACCCAAAACGCAGGCTGCTACCCCAATTAGAGGAGGAAGTACCCAAACCTACATCACCAGCGCATGACGCGGCCGACCAGCCACCTCATGGCCGCAACAGAGAGGCCTCTAGGCCCTCCGCTAAAGCCGCACCCCGGCATCGCTCGAAAAGTACAAAGCCACGAGGGAATGCGCCAGACTTGCGAGACATATTGGAGGACAAGGCAAGACAAATAAGATCGATCTACGGATCGCGTGGGCGCCCCCACGATACATGATGACAACCGTCACATCGGATACAGCAATTCCGGCCGGGCCGAACACAGTAGACAAAGCTCATTTGAGTTGCGTCGTGATATAGCCCAATACAGAGGTGCCGCACACCCACTATGCTTCACAGACGAAGTAATGGATCATCAAATCCCCGAGGGTTTCAAACCCGTAAACACTGAATCATATGACGGTACAACAGATCCTGCGGTTTGGATCGAGACTATCTCCATCACATCCACATGGCCTGCGGTGATGATCTACACGCCATCAAATACCTCCCACTCAAGCTTAAAGGACCAGCTCGGCATTGGCTCAACAGCTTGCCAGCACGATCAATTGGTTGTTGGGAAGACCTGGAAGCCGCATTCCTTGATAACTTCCAGGGCACATATGTGCGACCACCAGATGCTAATGACCTAAGCCACATAATTCAGCAGCCAGATGAATCGGCCAGACAATTCTGGACACGGTTCTTAACCAAGAAAAATCAAATCGTCGACTGTCTGGATGCAGAGGCCCTTGCAGCCTTCAAACATAACATCCGCGACGAGTGGCTTGCCCGGCACCTAGGACACGAAAAGCCGAAATCCATGGCAGCCCTCACATCACTCATGACCCGCTTCTGCGCGGGAGAGGACAGCTGGCTAGCTCGCAGTAACAACCTGACCAAAAACCCTGGTAGTTCGGATACCAAGGACAGCAACGGCAGGTCGAGTCGCAATAAGCACAAGCGCCGCACTAACGGCAATAATACTGAAGATACGGCAATCAATGCTGGATTCAGAGGATCTAAACCCGGTCAGCGGAAAAAACCATTCAAAACAAATACTCAGGGCCCGTCCAATTTGGATAGAATACTCGATCGCTCGTGCCAGATACATGGCACCCCCGAAAAACCAGCCAACCACACCTACAGGAACTGTTGGGTGTTCAAGCAGGCAGGCAAGATAAATGCCAAAAACAACGACAAGGGGTTGGATAGCAATGACGAGGAGGGGCCCCGGCCGCCGAACAATAGAGGACAGAAGGGCTTTCCCCCACAAGTGCGGATGGTGAACATGATATACGCAACCCACATACCCAAAAGGGAGCGGAAGCGTGCACTGAGGGACGTATACGCGATGGAGCCAGTCGCCCCAAAGTTCAACCCATGTTCCTCCTGCCCGATCACTTTTGATCGAAGGGACCACCCCACTAGCATCCGCCACGGCGGATTCGCTGCATTGGTTCTTGACCCAATCATTGACGGATTTCACCTCACTAGAGTCCTAATGGACGGCGGCAGCAGGCTGAACCTGCTTTACCAGGATACACTGTGCAAAATGGGCATAGACCCCTCAAGGAACAAACCTACAAAAACGACCTTTAAAGGCGTCATACCAGGTGTAGAGGCCAACTGCACAGGCTCAGTTACACTCGAAGTGGTCTTCGGATCCCCGGATAACTTCTGAAGCGAGGAATTAATCTTCGACATAGTCCCGTTCCGCAGCGGCTATCACGCACTGCTCGAAAGAACCGCATTTGCAAAGTTCAATGCGGTGCCGCACTACGAATATCTCAAGCTCAAAATGCCAGTCCCCCAAGGAGTAATCATGGTCAATGGAAACACCAAACGCTCTCTCCGAACGGAGGAGCATACGGCGGCCCTCACGGCAGAAGTACAAAGCATCCTCTTAAGGCAATTCTCGAGTCCGACTACTAAACGTCCGGACACCGTCAAGCACGCCCGGAGTAACCTACAACAAGCCCGCCTGGCACGTTCCGAGCACGCGTAGCAATGCGGCCCCAACCCCAGCCCTCGCAAAATCGCGAGACCAGTACCACGCGTACATAATTACGCTCTGGAGATACCATGGGCATAGGGGTAGGGGCACGACCACGGCATGCGCGGAGAGCGGATCAACCGCACCAAGGGCTCCCAATTGTGTCATTCTTTTTTTCTTATTCTTAGGACTCCGTTTTCCATAAGCCCTGTCCGGCAGTAGAATTGCCGAACTCATGATGCAACAGCCAGGGAAGCAGAAAAGCTACGTCGAGTGTCCAGGTGGTCTCTATTACGAGCAGTATACCTGTTTTACATACCATCCTGCAGCCTACCCCTGGAGGGGGACATGTTAAATAGTCCCCTCCCTTGCTTATCACACTATTTGTATCGTTCTGCTTTCATTGCAGTATTTTTTGAATAAACAATGCATCGCTTTTTGCCTATTATTGCATTCATTTTTCTATCCATATATGTTCACTTATGACATGTTGCATCCGTACGCTTTGGTACGGCCAAATACACCAGGGGCTTAAGTACCCCAAAATATGGTGTGATAAGTCCGAACACTTTAACAAGTGCGGCACCCCGAACTTATAGCATTATATGCATCGGCTCCGAATCATGTCTTGGGTCAATAGTTGGGTTTGGCCGGCTCCCATGTTTTGGTACCTTACGTTCCGTTATATCGGCTAAGGTAGCGCTGGGAGAACCACTGCGTGTGCCCCGGTTGAGCTGGGTTGAGCACCTCAGTGGAGAAAGCTAAAACTGACCGTCATGATAAGGCGAGAGCCGGTCGCTGTTCGAGAGGTTTTTCGAGTCCCTAAAGACTTATGCCGCTTAGAGCGAGGAGTCGGCTTTGTCCGGCCCAGGCGTGGATAGCGCCCCGAATTCGGTCTTCCGAACACTTGGGGCTTCGCCGAAATTTAAAATTATAGAATTCTATGGCTAAGTGGGAGTGTTCAAGCATTATAGTCTGGTTGCCTTGTTCGTTGTGTTGGGCACCTCCCTCGAAGGACCCAAGGATGGGAACAAGAGCACTCAAGTTTATCCCGAACACCCCAGCACTCGTGGCATGGGGGCTGAAGCCAACGACTTGCCATCTCTCAATTTTGATAAACGGCCGCACAAAAGGTAATATTTTAAATTAACAAGCGTTTCTTAGCGCATATGAACAAAGTTTTCAGCGTACAGGATAACAAATGCGAGTCTACTCAAAAGTTACATCTTTGGAGCACTCACCCGCTATAAGGCGGGCACCCTTCAGGACACCCTTATAGTACATCTCGGGCGTGCGATACTCCTTGCCCGGCGGTGGTGCGTCCGTCACAAGCTTCTCGGTGTCCATCTTGCCCAAGTGCACTTTAGCGCGGGCAAGGGCCCGACGGGCACCTTCAAGGCAGACGGAACGCTTGATGACTTCAATCCATGGACAGGCATCCACCAGCCGCCGCACCAGACCGAAGTAGCTCCCAGGCATGGCTTCTTTAGGCCACAGAACTATGAGGCCCTTCATGGCCTGTTCGACCACCTTGTGGAGCTCGACTAGCTGCTTCAGCTGGTCGCTCAAGGGCACCGGATGTCCGGCCTCAGCATACTGAGACCAGAACACCTTTTCCGTCGAGCTCCCCTCCTCGGCTCTATAGAACGCGACAGCATCGGACACACTACGGGGCAGATCTGTGAACGCTCCTGGAGAGCTCCGAATTCGGGTAAGTAACAGATAATTCACTTTTACATGCTTGCTTTGCATGAAGAATGCCTTACCCGCCGCTATCCTTTTTATCGCCTCAATCTCCTGGAGGACCTTCTGGGCTTCAGCCTTAGCGGCTTTGGCACTCTCAAGAGCCAAGGCGAGCTCGGACTCTCGAGTCTTCGAGTCACACTCCAACCCTCGTGTTTTTCCACGAAAGCCTGGAGCTCTTGCCGCACCTCCACCACCTGTGCCTCCTGCTTCTCTCGCTCGGTGCGCTCCGCGGCCGCACTTTTTTTGGCCTTGGACACCGCCTCCTTCAGGGTCGCCACCTCGTTCATGGCCCCTGCAATACTCACGTTACTCCTGTCATTTTTTGCAACCAAATCCTTTCTATAAGGTATTACTTACCTTCCTTGTCCTCGAGCTGCTTCTTGGCACGGCCGAGATCGTTCTCGGACCGCTCGAGGCTCTGCTTCAATACATTGACCTCCGCAGTCAATGCAGCAAAGGTCAGCAGTGTAGCCTGCATTCCCATATTGACATGCTTATGTTAGACTCCTGCGTATATCTTTTTAGATCCTCAGTTCGGCTTTTCTTTCCGAACACCAAACTGAGCATCAGGGGCTACTGTCTATGCGGTACTATTTTTATATATCTTAATTACATACCTCAAAGCCTGTTAGAAGGCTGGTACAGGCTTCAGTCAGCCTGCTCTTGGCGGACTGAACTTTCTGGATCACCGCACTCATAACAGTGCAGTGCTCCTCGTTGATGGAGGCGCCGTTAAGCACCTCCAGCAAGTTATCTGATGCCTCCGGTTGGACGGAGGCCACCAGCATCGCAGTCTTGCCCTTCTTACGAAGATCCCGCCTGCCGGACTTCGTAATTCCTGTAGGTTCCGGTACGGAGTCCGGCACAGGGCCGGACTTAGAGCCCTCTAGGGTTTTGCCCTCTTTGCGCCCGGAGTCCGGGAGGTCGCCTTGCGGCGCCTCCAGGACCACCTCCTCCTGGTTGGGCCCCTTTTGGGACTCCACCGCGGCGTCGTCTGCATCACGGGGGGAGGAGGCGGTTGGAAGTGAAGTGCTATTCACATCCGACGAATCCAGGGAGCCGCTCGACGAAGCGGGGAGCTCGTCCTTGGGTGGGCTACATGGTTGTATTCGGCATTAGAAGACACTACGTGACAAAGGAAAAATCATGAGTTATTCTGGAATCCAGACACTTACGATCTCGCCAGGGGCTTGGCCCTCGAGGGCCAATCCTCTTCGCCGTCGTCGGCGTTGGTGGAAAAGTCCGAAGGAAGGGTCCTTCCCTTCTTGGACCCTCCGGCCTCCCCAGTTGGGGAGGCTTTCCTTTTCTTCTCTCCCCCCGCTGGGGGAGAAGCCTCTTTTTTCTCCTCCTCGTCTTCGTGGGAGGAGTCCACCCCGGAGTCATCGGACGATGAGTCCGATAACACCTGATGCCGGGAACTCTTCCGGGTTCCCGTGGCCTTCTTCTTGTCCTTCTTGTCCGGCACCACGTGAGGTGCCGTAACCAGCAGCCCCGTCAATCGGGCGTCCGCTGGGTCTTCTGGTAAGTGAGCCGGACAGTTAACCTGCCCGGACTTCTTCTGCCAGGCATGTCAAAGGTAGGGGAGTTTAGATCCCGCATAGAGTCAAACAATGAAAAACAAGTGTCCCGTAAAGGGTAAAATAGCTTACCTCGCCGGCTTGACGCTGCGAGCTGAATCCGCGATCTTCGGTACCGGATGCGGGAGCCTCGACGCCCTTGAACAGCACCTTCCAGGCGTCTTCGTACGTAGTGTCGAAGAGCCTGCTCAAGGTCTGGTGCTGTGCCGGATCAAACTCCCACAAGTTGAAAGCCTATTGTTGGCACGGGAGGATCCAGCGGATGAGCATGACCTGGACTGCGTTGACGAGCTTGATCTTCTTGTTCACAAGGTTTTGGACGCAGGTTTGGAGTCCGGTCGACTCTTCCAAATCACCCCATGTCAGGCCCTTCTCTTTCCAGGAGGTGAGCCGTGTGGGGATGCTAGATCTGAATTCGGGGGCCGCAGCCCATTCAGGGTCACACGGCTCGGTGATGTAGAACCACCCCGATTGCCACCCTTTGATGGTTTCCACGAAGGCGCCCTCGAGCCATATGACGTTGGGCATCTTGCCCACCATGGTGCCTCCGCACTCCGCCTGCTGGCCGCCCACTACCTTCGGCTTGACATTGAAGGTCTTCAGCCATAAGCCGAAGTGGGGTTTGATGCGGAGGAAGGCCTCGCACACAACGATAAACGCTGAGATGTTGAGGATGAAATTCGGGGCTAGATCATGGAAATCCAGGCCGTAGTAGAACATGAGCCCCGGACAAATGGGTGGAGTGGGAAGCCCAGTCCACGGAGGAAATGGTGAAGGAACACCACCCTCTCATGGGGCCTGGGGGTGGGGACGAGCTGTCCCTCGTCTGGAAGCCGGTGCGCAATGTCGTTGTGCAGGTATCCGGCTTTCCTCAACTTTTTGATGTGCCCCTCCATAACGGAGGAGGCCATCCACTTGCCTCCCGCTCCGGACATGGCTGGGGAAGGTTGAGGCGAGATGTGCGGACTTGGGCGGTGGAGCTCGAGTACGTGGAAATGGATAAGCAAAGGAGGAAGAAGGCGTAGGTAAAAAGGTGGATCCTTATCCCCTTATATGGACGGACGAAACTATGCGTCCCCACGAGCCTGGTAAAACTCGCTTATCTCCCAAGCGCCGTAATCAGTGGCGTGGTTGGGCTACCCACGCCCGTATTGATGAGAATCCCGGAATAAGGGGACACGATCTCTGCTGTGACAAGACGTGCCAAGGAAACCGCTTCGCTAAACGCGCTAAGGTGGAATAGTAAAAACGATTCAAATAAAGGCCTAGCCGTGGTGTGATGTCACACCACGGAATACGTTAGCAGATTGAACTTGTGTAAATGTTATTCTCTCTACGGTGGTATGTGGAACTTATTTTGCAGAGCCGGACACTATCCTTGTGTTCAAAATCTTCCATGAAGTATTCGGAGGAGGAACCTGCCTTGCAATGCTGAAGACAATATGCGCGCCGGACTCGTCGTCATTGAATCCTGGTTCAGGGGCTACTGAGGGAGTCCTGGATTAGGGGGTGTCCGGATGGCCATACTATCACCGTTGGCCGGACTCCTAGACTATGAAGATACAAGATTGAAGACTTCGTCCCGTGTCCGGATGGGACTTTCCTTGGCGTGGAAGGCAAGCTTGGGAATACGGATATGTAGATCTCCTACCATTGTAACCGACTCTGTGTAACCCTAGCCCTCTCCGGTGTCTATATAAACCGGAGGGTTTTAGTGTGTAGGACGAACAACAATCATACCATAGACTAGCTTCTAGGGTTTAGCCTCTTTGATCTCGTGGTAGATCTATTCTTGTACTACCCATATCATCAATATTAATCAAGCAGGAGTAGGGTTTTACCTCCACCGAGAGGGCCCGAACCTGGGTAAAAACATTGTGTCCCTTGTCTCCTGTTACCATCTGCCTAGACGCACAGTTCGGGACCCCCTACCCGAGATCCGCCAGTTTTGACACCGACAGCCACCAACCATGCACAATGCATGCAGCATACGTGGCAGAAACGGCGGGGGCAGTGGGATGAGTAAAATGGCAGTTACCTTCCTGTGAACGTTGGTATACCCATGAGCTAATTACATGGCCAGCGCCATGTCGTCTCGCGCGACGCAGAGAAAAACAGGAAACTAACTCAAGCACAGGTTCATGAAGAAGCAAGGAAAAATATCAAGGAAGAAGGAAATCCCATCGCGGTTCGGCCAAAGTGTTCGCATGTGTATTTGTTAGGGGCCTACCCTAATGATTCTCGGCAGCACGTATGGGCTAGGCCTGGGGGCTCCTGTCGATATAACAAACACTTACATTTGTTGCCCTGACTTATACACCGGCGTCTTGGCATCAGACAGCTACATCGACACCCAAATCAAGGCCAATCTAGAGAAGCAACTCTTAATGAGATCAAAGAGCAGATCAAGAAGACCAAGACAGAAGAATATCGCCTTTAGGAGGGCCTCCCTTGCCGGGCAAGAGGGCCTGGCTCAGTCGAGACCGTCCCAGGGGCAGGTCCAAGAATTCCCCAGCAAGCTTACCGGGTCTGCTAGGGGCAGGGATCCCCGCCAAGACACCACCGCTCCACCGCACAGCGATGCAAGTCACTTATCAGTGCGTGTCGAGCCCCCAAGTGATTAAGTGGCCTGTGCTAAGCATGTGGCGGACCATTAGAAGACTGGATTTATCCAAATGACACCCATCCAGAGGCGTGTCAAGATGATAAGCAAAGAGATGGTTAAGCGGCTTAGCAGGTCTGCCGTGCTTCGCCCTCCGCATGACACCTAGCAGTGCATTTAATGCGCTTTGTCCTAACTGCCAGAGTTACGTATGATAGCACTGCTAGCTATCTAATCATTAGGTAATGACTGTTTTTCCACTGTGGTTACCCCTTAGCCTATAAAAGGAGGGCCATGGAAAATTAGAGAAGGATTTGGACCCCCTCACACTTGTATGCACGTAGCTGCTCTCACCGAGGCACCCTTGCCGGGCTCGAGCGATGTGTGCTCGTTGTGTTCTTCCACTCAATCAACCAAAGTGGGAGTAGGGTTTTACGCTATCCAGCGGCCCGAACCTAGGTAAAAACCACCAGTGTCATCATCGTCATGTTGTTCAATGGCTTCTGCTCTTTGTGCTACATGATCTCCCCCTTGTCTAACCACAAGGGCCTCATGGCCCCATAGGTGATCGTGATCTCCCATGACACTTTTCCCATCAACGAAAACGACCGAGTAATTCCCAACACTTTCCATGCTAGATATATCATAGGTGGTTCCCAAACATAAAATAAATTTTATTCATTTTTCCACCATACTTTCACACTCCACGGCTAGCCGCATCCATGGGTACCGTCCATACCAACACTTTCCAAGGAATTTATTATTTTGACAACATAAAGTAAATTTCTTTTTCATTTCGGGACTAGGCATCCCTATTACCGCGTGCTACTTCTTGAGCTTGCGTTGGTTTTTTCCTTGAAGAGGTAAGGGTGATGCAGCACAGTAGAGATAAGTATTTTCCTTGGTTAAGAACCAAGGTATCAATCCAGTAGGAGAAACGCGCAAGTCCCCAATAGATGCACCTACAAAAACAATCAAACACTTGCACCCAATGAGATAAAGGAGTTGTCAATCCCTTCACGTTCACTTGCAAAGGTGAGATCTAAAAGAGATAGATAGAACTAAACAAAAGATAAAATGTTTTTGGGTTTTTTTATTTATAGATCTGAAAATAAAAGATTGCAAAATAGTAGATCAAAAACTAATATGAAGTAAAATAGACCCGAGGGCCATAGGTTTCACTAGAGGCTTCTCTCTTGAAGGCAAATAATATGGTGGGTGAAAAAATTACTGTCGAGTAATTGATAGAAAAGCGCAAAGTTATGACGATATCCAAGGTAATGATTATGCAATATAGGCATCACGTCCGTGTCAAGTAGACCGACTCCTGCCTGCATCTACTACTATTACTCCACACATTGACTGCTATCCAGCATGCATCTAGAGCATTAAGTTCATAAAGAACAGAGTAACACCTTAAGTAAGATGACATGATGTAGAGGGTTAAACTCAAGCAATATGATGAAAACCCCATCTTTCTGTCCTTGATGGCAACAATTCAATACATTTCTCGCTACCCCTACTTTGTCACTGGGTGAAATCATGCAAGATTGAACCCAAAGCTAAGCACCTCTCCCATTGCAAGAAAAACAATCTAGATGGCCAAACCAAACCGATAATTCGAAGAGAAATACAAAGATATCAAATCATGCATATAAGGATTCAGAGAAGATTCAAATAATAGTCATAGATAAGCTGGTCATAAATCCACAATTCATTGGATCTCGGCAAACACACCACAAAAGAAGATTACATTGGATAGATATCCAAGAACATAGAGGAGAACATGGTATTGAGAATCAAAGAGAGAGAAGAAGCCATCTAGCTACTAGCTATGGACCCGTAGGTCTGTGGTAAACTACTCACGCTTCATCGGAAGGGCAATAGAGTTGATGTAGATGCCCTCCATGATCGAATCCCCCTCCGATAGGATGCCGGGAAAGGCCCCAAGATGGGATCTCACGGGAACAGAAGGTTGCGGCGGTGGAGAAGTGTTTTCGTGGATGCTTCTGAGGGTTTTGGAATATATGTGAATATATAGGAGGAAGATCTAGGTCAGGGAGTCACCGAGGGGCCCACAAGCTAGGGCCCTCCTAGGGCGCGCCCTCCACTCTTGTCGCCACCTCGTGGCTCTTCTGACTTGCACTCCAAGTCCCATCGGTGTCTTCTGGTCCAAGAAAAATCATCATGAAGTTTTATTCTATTTACACTCCTTTTAGTATTCCTTTTATGTGAAGCTCAAAAATAAGGAAAAAACAGAAACTGGCACTGGGCTCTAGGTTAATAAGTTAGTCCCAAAAATAATATAAAATAGAATATTAATGCATATAAAACATCCAAAACAGATAATAAAATAGCATGGAACAATCAAAAATTATAGATACGTTGGAGACATATCACCGCCGTACTCTCGTGCAATGACAAGTGAATAAACACTCATCTTGAGAATAACACATTTAGCATGGAAAATATTGGCCACCCCTGCCGCTTCATGAGAGATATGAGCACACAAAAAGGAAATTCATTTTGAAAATTAGAGATGGCACATACTAGTTTACTCAAAACGGCACGGAAATACATCATATAGGTAGGTATGATGGACTCATATGGCAAAACTATGTTTAAGGATTTTGGATGAACAAGTAGTATCTCTACTTAGTACAAATGAAGGCTAGCAAATAGATTGAGAAGCAACCAACCAAGAAACAAAAATTCACATAAGCGAGCATTAAGCATAACTAACACCGAATAATGCACCACAAGTAGGATGTAATTTCATTTCATGACTATTAACTTTCATGCTTGCACAGAGAATCACAAACCTTAACACCAATATTCTTACTAAAGCATAATTACTCACCAACATGTCTCACATATCACTATCATCATATCTGAAAACTATTACAAAGAATCAAGTTTATTTTGTCCAATGATCTTCATGAAAGTTTTTATTATATATTTCTTGAATATCTATCACTTTGGGACTAATTTCATATGTTGCAATTGCTTTTGAATAGCTCAACAAATTTAAGTAAAGAACATGAGCATAAAAAATTTCATCTCTCAAAATAATATAAGTGAAGCATGAGAGAATTTCTTCAAATTTTACTAACTCTCGAATTAATCTAAGTGAAGCATGAGAGTATTTCTTCAAAAATATTAAAGCACACCGTGCTCAAAAAGATATAAGTAAAGCACTAGAGCAATTCCATAGCTCAAACAATTTAAGTGAAGCATAAAGAGCAACTCTAACAAATCATAGCATCAATTTGGCTCTCTCAAATAGGTGTGTCCATCAAGGATAGTTGGGACAAACTAAAAAGCAAAACAAGCAAAGACTCATATGATACAAGACGCTCCAAGCAAAACTCATGATATGTAACGAATAAAAATATAGCTCCAAGTAAAATTACCGATGGTCGTTAGAAAAAGGAGGAGATGCCTTTCGGGGCATCTCCAAGCTTAGTTGCTTGGTTCTCCTAGAATATTAACTTGGGGCGACATGGACATCCCCAAGCTTAGGCTATTTTTACTCCTTATTTCTTCATCCATCGTGGTCTCACCTAAAACTTGAAACCTTCAATCACACAAAACTTAACAAAACCTTCATCAGATCCGTTAGTATAATAAAGCAACTCACTACTCTAAGTACTGTTGCAAACCCATTCGTATTTTATTCTTGCATTATATCTACTATATTCTAACTTTTTCATGGCTTATATCCCCCGGTACAATTCATAGATTCATCAAAATAATCACACAATGCAAAGAAAACAGAATCTGTCAAAAACAGAACAAACTGTAGTAATCTGGACTTTGTCCATACTTCTGTAACTCCAAAAATTCTTAAAAATAGGAAAAACTAGGTAATTTGTATATGAATTTTGTGTAAAAATATCATAATTTTATCATGCTCCAGTAAAGCACATCAATTATGCTACTAGATGCAAAGTTTTTGTTATCCAACAAGATCAAAGCAACTATCACCCAACATGATCCCAAAGGTTTTGCTTGGCACAAACACTAATTAAAACATAAAAAACACAATCATAACAGCAGCATAATTTTCCAAACACTCAAGAACAGAAATAAAAAGGAAAAAATAAATTGTATTCATTGGGTTGCCTCCCAGCAAACGCTATCGTTTTACGCCCCTCGCTAGGCATGATGCATAGATTCAAGTATTGTCATATTTCTTCTTATTTTCTATAGATGTCTTCTTGCCAGGAGGTTTTGCAAAAATAACTTGAAACACAATATCCATAGAAATTTTTGCATTTTCAAGTTGATGAGGATATCACTCCTTCGAATACATACAAAACTCCACTGGAAATACAAGGACCGATCACTAGAGCTCGAGCGCGACAATTGAATTTAGAGGTGAGCTCGTTCCTAAGCACTTCTTTATATGTTCATGAGAATAGATTGCTACCTAATGATTATATTATGATTAGGAACCATGGAGAGCACCAGGAGATACTAGGAGAGGGGCTCGGAGGTGGAGAGGACCAGCAAGGGCGTCCAAGTCAAGGTGGAGGCCCAAACAAAGTTGACTTCGAGTCTGTTTCGGAGTCCAGGAGCAGTCTGCACTAAAACGGTTCTCCAGGTCGCATACGGGCTCGGTTTTGGACGTTCTATATATGCACGGATAGCTGAGAAGATAACCTATCCAATGGCGCTGGTCCCATGGTCAAATTCCTCCTGAATCAACGGAAATCATCGAAACAAAAGACGCCCAGAATCTGTCTCGGTGCTGCGCCACCGTTTTTGGCCTTTGGGCCATGTATCTTTTTGAGCCCAATTAGGGGCGTGACCAGAGGGTCCTTGCTTAACCCTAGACCATATTTACAGCCGCCGGTGCTTAGGTTAGGGTCGGGTTTTGCTTAGATTATCCTGTCAAGAACAGTTTTGCCGTTCATCGGTTTGTGAGACCCCAACTTCATGAGATTAATCATACATCTGCAATTTGGTTGCATTCTTTCTTGTTCTTGCTTGTGTTCTTCGATTCGCAGGCAAGGATTAGCCTTCTTGGCGAGGTCGACCGTGCATCGCCGGTCGATAACCAGAGGAGACGTGGTGCTGCGATGGCGGGGTTCAGAACGTGTTGTTCGGAAGCCGGATCGAGTTGTGTCAAGTTTCCACCAAATCGAGAGTTATCAGAACCTTTTGGAAGATCAGGACACCCTTGTTCATATTAAGTGGTAATCAGAGACTCAGGTGTTACCGTCAGGTTCGCCCTTACCCTGATTTGTTTGATTTCGCCTTTATCCTATCGTCCACAAAAAAAGCCAAAAACAAATTAGCTATATTTCTTCCCCGTCCCAGAACCACGTTCAGCCTTTTGCATAATTCCTTTTCAGAGTTCATAGTGTTGAGTTTGTGTCCTAGTATTGTTTTTGTTGCTGGTTTAGTTCGTGTTCTAGTCTAAGTAGTGTTTTCCATCATGTTCCTTCATCTTGTGCGACAGATCGCCTTTCACCCTGTTCTACTTCCATCACATACACGTCCTTGATCACCACACACCAACATAAGTTCAGTCCACAATCCTCTGCCACCATACTCCCCGTTTTTCCAACCATCGATTTTAATTCGGACGCCACCAAAACATACCTCGGAGCGCTCCCCTTGAAACAGACATACCTTTTGCCTACAGACTCGGAGCAAAGAGTGAATTGCGAAAAAGAAGAAAAAAAGTTGAGAGAAAAAAAAGCAAAAAAAAGGAGAGAAAAGGTCACATCTGTTGGTGTTCCGATTCGCCGGGTTGGTGAATTTTGATTGGCAAAATTCTGCTAAGAAAACCAATTGTTCGCGCGATATAGTTTCAGCACGAATTGTATAACACGGTTCTGATTTTCTGCAGGCCGCATTGTCTATCATATTGAGCTGGACCTTCACCTGCTGCTTGTGCAAAAAAAATCAAAAAAAGTGCAGGAGCAAGAATTATTACGCATTGAGGGTTGTGTTGAGCTACTGTCCTTACCTTTGTTCATGTCCGTTGTTGTCTTTGTCTCATACTTGTTGTCTACCTTGTCATCCATATCACACTTGGTTTAGAACACGAGTAGACCAGCAACTAGGACAAGCTTTTTGGACATTTATTCAGCATTACTATCTGTTTTTGAATTGTGTTCCACTCACATATAGTGCCTTCCAAGCTCCACATACAACCTTCTGAACAGGCACAGGTTTTTGACCCTCGCAATCGCCGGATTACGCCTTCCAGGTATCCTTTGCTTTGCTAGTAAGAACCTTGTAAGAGCTTGTTAAGACGCTTCCATTTGCTGTGTTGAGAGGCACCACTGCAACTGCATAGTAGTTGATGGGGATAACCTTCACTGTGTGTTCCTGGTTTTTTTTGTGTGTTTACAATGGCAGGTACCGGCGAAAACGGCGATAGCACTCCCAAGGATTTCAAGGAATGTGTCAGCCAAGAGCAACTACAAGCTACCATAGAGAAGGTTCAAGACGGGATGAACGAGGCAATCAAGAAGGCTGTTACTGATGCGCTCATTGAACTCAACCTCCGCAACAGCATCGAGCGGTTGGACAAACGGATATCCACGTTAACTCACAGGGTTACCGAGTTGGAAACCCGTTTAACAACCAACAACGACGACGTGTCCGGCAGCAACACCAGTGGAGAAATGCCAGAAGACATGGTGTATGATGCTAATGGGAACATAGATCAAGCAGCTACACGACAAGCAAGATTGCGCCAACGTCTTCGCCGTAACACTCAAGGTATGGGTAGTACAGTTAATCAACATCGCCATCAAGGTAATAATAATCATGCTCCTGATGATCCTTATGCTAAGATTAAGTTAACAGTACCAAATATTTCGGGTCGTTATGATGCCGAGGGTTACCTTGATTGGGAGATGACGTTAGAACAGAAGTTTAATTCCCACCTTGTTCCTGAGCAACATAGAGTTCGACTAGCTACTAGTGAGGACTTTGCTATTATTTGGTGGAATGGGCTAGCTGGACAGGGTGCTTTACCCGATACATGGGAACGACTTAAGGTAGCTATGCGTGATCGTTTTGTTCCTCCTTCGTATCATAGAGATTTGCGTAACAAACTGCAGCGTTTAGAACAAGGAGAAAAATCTGTACAAGATTACTCTGCTGAGCTTCAAAAGGGTTTGATGCGTTGTGGTATAGTGGAGGGGCTTGAGGATTCTATTTGTCGTTTTTATTCGGGTTTGAGGCATGATGTTCAGGACATTGTTGATTATAAAGAATTTCATACTGTCAACCAGTTGTTCCAGTTTGCTATGCTTGCAGAGAAGGAATTGCAGGGACGTGAGCAGCGGAACAAGAGCAACGTCCACGCTTCCTACACGCCACGCACGACGGCTCCTTCGAGGCTGCCTAAGCCATCCTCTTTTCGGGTGCCCCTAACAGCGGACCAGCAAGCTTCTACCTCAGCCAGTTGTGTTACAACAACACCTACACCACCTTCTACACGTCCTACATATTCAGGTAAAAATTCTTTGCAGGTTCCCGCCAATAGTTCTTCGTCCGTCGCCTCGACGGGATGCACTTCCAGCATTCAGTGCCACCGCTGCCAAGGACATGGCCATATGCAGAAGGATTTCCCAAGTCAACGGGCATATGTGGCAACCGAAGATGGAGGTTATATCAGCAACTCCGATGTCGAGGATGATGCTAATGATGATGATGCCTCCACCGACGACGATGATGAGGGTCATGTCCTTGGGGGCGCCGATACTTCAGGCTACATGAACATTATTGTTCAGCGTGTGCTCAACACACAAATTCAGCAACCCGAGAAGCTACAACGCCACAATTTGTTTCAGATTTTCTTCATTATCAAGAACCGACGAGCACATGTTATCATTGATGGAGGAAGCTGCAACAATTTGGTGAGTTCTGATCTGGTCAAGAAGCTTTGTTTGACCACACGACCACACCCACATCCATACCATATTCAGTGGTTAAATGATTCTGGAAAAGCTAAGGTAACACAAACATGTAGAGTTCCTTTTTTCATTGGTGCCTATGCTGATTCTGTTGATTGTGATGTCGTACCTATGCAAGCTTGTTCACTTTTGTTGGGTCGGCCTTGGGAACATGATAATGATGCTACACACCATGGAAGAAGTAATAAATACACTTTTGTGCATAAAGGGCAGAAAATTACTTTGGTACCTTTGACCCCTGCTGAAATTGTACAAGCTGATAGAGAGAGAGCTGCTAGTTCAAGTGATGCTAAATCTGAAAATCAGCAAGTTGTTAATTCTGTTTTTCCACCTAAAAAAGATAAGCCTGCACCTATTTCTAAGGCCGAGGGAATTAAATTGAAGGGTGGTGTTATGCTTGCTACAAAATGTGACCTTGCTGAAATTTCTGATGATGATATTTGCTATGCTTTGATATGCAAACGAGCTTTGTTTTCGCTTGATGATATTGTCAGTTCGTTGTCTCCTGCTGTCACTAACCTTTTGCAAGAGTTTGAGGACATTTTCCCAGCTGAGATACCCCCGGGGATGCCACCTATAAGAGGGATAGAGCATCAAATTGATTTGATTTCGGGTGCAACTTTGCCAAATCATGCTGCCTATCGAACCAACCCCGAGGAGACCAAGGAAATTCAGCGACAAGTCCAAGACCTTTTGGACCGCGGGTATGTACGTGAAAGCCTTAGTCCTTGTGATGTTCCTATACTTTTGGTTCCTAAGAAAGATGGTACTTGGCGTCTATGTGCTGATTGTAGAGCCATCAATAATATTACTATTCGGTATCGTCATCCTATTCCTAGGTTAGACGACATGCTTGATGAGCTGTGTGGTTCTATAATTTTCACAAAGATTGACTTGCGTAGTGGCTACCACCAAATTAGAATGAAACTTGGAGATGAATGGAAAACAGCTTTCAAAACTAAATTTGGGTTGTATGAGTGGATGGTAATGCCTTTTGGCTTGACAAATGCACCTAGCACTTTCATGCGCTTAATGAATGAGGTTTTAAGAGCTTTTATTGGTAGATTTGTGGTGGTTTATTTTGATGATATCTTGATTTACAACAAGTCTTTGGATGAACATATGGACCATTTACGTGTTGTTTTTAATGCTTTAAGGGATGCACGTTTGTTTGGTAACCTTGAGAAGTGCATTTTTTGCACAGACCGAGTCTCTTTTCTTGGTTACGTTGTTACTCCATAGGGAATCGAGGTGGATGAAACGAAGATTGACGCCATCCAAAGCTGGCCGCTACCCCAAGCTATCACACAGGTGAGGATTTTTCTTGGTCTTGCAGGTTTCTACCGCCGCTTCGTCAAGGATTTTAGCACCATTGCTGCACCACTGCATGAGTTGACGAAGAAGGGTGTGGCATTCCATTGGGGGAAGGCACAAGAGGAGTCCTTTGGCACCTTGAAGGACAAGCTTACGCACGCACCATTGCTGCAACTTCCTAACTTTGGTAAGACTTTTGAGCTAGAATGTGATGCTAGTGGAGTCGGCATTGGTGGTGTTTTGATGCAAGATGGTAAAACCGTTGCATACTTTAGCGAAAAATTGCATGGTCCCATTCTGAATTATTCCACGTATGACAAGGAATCGTATGCACTTGTGCGTTCTTTAGAAACGTGGAGTCATTATTTGTGGCCTAAAGAATTTGTTATTCTCTGATCATGAATCGCTTAAGTATCTTCGCTCTCAAAATAATTTGAATCGTAGGCATGCTAAGTGGGTTGAATTTATTGAATCTTTCCCTTATATCATCAAACACAAGAAAGGGAAGGATAATGTGATTGCTGATGCTTTGTCTAGACGATATACTTTGTTGTCTCAACTTGATTGTCGGATTTTTGGACTTGAGTCAATAAAAGAACAATATGCACTTGATTTTGACTTTAAAGATGTTTTGCTGCAATGTCGAGAGGGGCGTACATGGAATAAATTTGTCCTTAACGATGGGTTTTTGTTTAGAGCTAACCGTCTATGCATCCCAGTTGGTTCCGTTCGTCTTTTGTTGTTACAGGAGGCGCATGGAGGAGGATTGATGGGTCATTTCGGTGCGAAGAAGACGGAGGACGTTCTGGCCACACATTTTTTTGGCCAAAGATGAGGAGAGATGTTGAGAGGTTCGTGGCTCGCTGCACCACATGTCAAAAAGCTAAATCTCGCTTGAATCCACATGGTTTATACATGCCTCTTCCTGTTCCTTCTATTCCTTGGGCAGATATTTCTATGGATTTTGTGTTAGGATTGCCTAGGACTAAGAGGGGAAGGGATAGTATTTTTGTTGTGGTGGATCATTTTTCTAAGAGGGCACACTTTATACCATGTTATAAAAGTGATGATGTTGTTTATATTGCTGAACTCTTTTTCAAAGAGATTGTTCGTTTGCATGGTATGCCTTCTACTATTGTTTCAGATCGTGATGCAAAATTATTGAGTCATTTTTGGCGCACCCTATGGAACAAGTTGGGTACAAAATTGTTGTTTTCTACAACTTGTCACGCACAAACTGATGGGCAAACTGAGGTGGTGAATCGCACTTTGGGCACCATGTTGAGGGTTGTTTTGAAGAAAAATTTGAAGATGTGGGAAGAATGTTTGCCTCATGTGGAGTTTGCTTACAACCGGGCAACACATTCTACCACCAAGGTAAGTCCTTTTAAGGTAGTGTATGGTTTCAATCCCCGTGCTCCTATTGAATCTTGCCTTTACCTACAAGTGAGAGGATTCACAATGATGCCAAAGAACGTGCTGATTTTATCTTGAAAATGCATGAGACAACAAAGGGCAATATTGAAAAAATGAATGAAAAGTATAGAATTGCTGGTAGTAAAGGTAGACAAGGAGTTAAACTAGAACCGGGTGATTTGGTTTGGTTACACTTGAGAAAGGATAGGTTTCCAGATTTAAGAAAGTCTAAGTTGATGCCTAGAGCTGATGGTCCTTTCAAAATACTTGCCAAGATAAATGATAATTCATATAAACTTGAGTTGCCTCCCGAGTTTGGGGTTAGTTCCACCTTTAACATTTCAGATTTGAGGCCATATTTGGGAGAAGAGGATGAGTCTGAGTCGAGGACGACTCCAATTCAAGAGGGGGAGGATGATGAGGACATCACTCCTTCGGATACATACAAAACTCCACTGGAAATACAAGGACCGATCACTAGAGCTCGAGCGCGACAATTGAATTTAGAGGTGAGCTCGTTCCTAAGCACTTCTTTATATGTTCCTGAGAATAGATTGCTACCTAATGATTATATTATGATTAGGAACCATGGAGAGCACCAGGAGATACTAGGAGAGGGGCTCGGAGGTGGAGAGGACCAGCAAGGGCGTCCAAGTCAAGGTGGAGGCCCAAACAAAGTTGACTTCGAGTCTGTTTCGGAGTCCAGGAGCAGTCTGCACTAAAACGGTTGTCCAGGTCGCATACGGGCTCGGTTTTGGACGTTCTATATATGCACGGATAGCTGAGAAGATAACCTATCCAATGGCGCTGGTCCCATGGTCAAATTCCTCCTGAATCAACGGGACTCATCGAAACAAAAGACGCCCAGAATCTGTCTCGGTGCTGCGCCACCGTTTTTGGCCTTTGGGCCATGTATCTTTTTGAGCCCAATTAGGGGCATGACCAGAGGGTCCTTGCTTAACCCTAGACCATATTTACAGCCGCCGGTGCTTAGGTTAGGGTCGGGTTTTGCTTAGATTATCCTGTCAAGAACAGTTTTGCCGTTCATCGGTTTGTGAGACCCCAACTTCGTGAGATTAATCATACATCTGCAATTTAGTTGCATTCTTTCTTGTTCTTGCTTGTGTTCTTCGATTCGCAGGCAAGGATTAGCCTTCTTGGCGAGGTCGACCGTGCATCGCTGGTCGATAACCAGAGGAGACGTGGTGCTGCGATTGCGGGGTTCATAACGTGTTGTTCGGAAGCCGGATCGAGTTGTGTCAAGTTTCCACCAAATCGAGAGTTATCAGAACCTTTTGGAAGATCGGGACACCCTTGTTCATATTACAAGATGCCCATCTACGTATCTCCTTTGATTTCCGGCCAGAATCCAAGAATATTGTTGATTAATATCATTGAAAACTTGTTTGATTATATCTAAAATGGGGATTTCCTTTTTAAGGTTCTCATAAAAAATTGATTGTTTCCAAGCAAATGTCTCAATGTATAATCACTATTACAAAGGATCTCATCTATTGCCAGTTTTCCACGGCTCATGCCATAAAAATCAAAAATTTCCCTAGCTTCAAATACTATGTAGTCAAATTCATTCATAAGAATAAGGGTAGCTAACTTTTTAGCTTTAGGATCCTTTATAACGGGTAGCTCGGAAAACAATCTCTGCAAGGTAGGGTGGGTACGGATAAATCTATTTTCAAGTTTCAAAACTAGTGTTGAAATAGCTTCCGCATAAGAGTTAGTTCTTCTAAATATAGGAGCAACATTAGAGTCAAATTTCCAATACAATTGAAAAATTCTTGGATATGTTCTTTTCCCACAACATTCCCTTCACCCAAAACAAAAGTTTTAGCATGCAGATTGCCAGATCGTCCAATTTTAGGAGTTAGGCCATCATGATGTAGGGTGGAATCCTAGGGTCCGATCTTTCATGAAATGGAGGGGAACCCGTGAAGAACACGAAGAATGCAAGGGGAAACATGAGGGAAATCACGAGAGGAATACTCAAGAACAAGTCCAATCACACATCCACTAGACAATCAAACACACAAGATCCACAAGGTACATGAAAAACAAAAGGAAGGATACATGGCAAAGTTCATCCCAAATCCAAAGGAGATGGAGGCTTGAATCCTAGAAAGATCTTCTCCATGAGGTCTTGAATCCTTCGAGATCTTCTCCTAGATGAAGGTCTTGGCCTCCAATGGAGTAGTCTCTCTCTCTCCTCTCTCTCTCTCTCTCTCTCAGAGTTGGTAGGAGCAAAGCTCACATACTAATGAGCTATCATATTTGCTATCCCTAGAATGGATGAGGGGGTGGTATATTTAGGTCTGGTACAATGGGAGGTGCTTAGAGAGATGCTTAGAAAAATAAACCCGGTTTTTCTGAAGTACCGGTGCCTATTTCTAGAGGAGAGATGCTTAGTTAAGCATCTATCCTGTACAAATAAGCACCAGTGCTTAAGAAAAGCCTGGTTTATTTCTCTAAGAACCTCCCCTAAGCACCTCCCATTGTACAAGGCCTTATAGTCTAAGCCACGAAGGGGTAAGTGGGAAAGGGAGATACATGGGCCTCGCACTCGACACTGTATGCAGGTAGGCGCCGGATGTCCGAGCTGGGGGCAGATGTCTGGCTATTCGCGAGACGCTAGATGTCCGGGGCACTAGCCGGATGTCCGGCTTGGGAATAGGTCGTCCCAGTTCTTCTCTAGATAGTCGATGCCGGATTTCCGGGAGGGATGCCGGATGTCCAGGTGGTGGCGAGGCGCCGGATGTCTAGGATCGCACCGGATGTCCGACCACTGATGCTTTTTCGGTTGCCTGTTGGTGCATTTGTTGGGCGGTTGCACAGGCTCGGATGGTGTAGTTGTTCCTTGGCACTTGTACTCCTCCTCGTCATCCGTGAAGCTCCGACAATACCTATGTATGCACACAAGTGGAGTGTCAAGTAGCATACCATCCTCGAAGGGGTCAAGTGAGCATGTGTAAAGGAGATGGTTCACCTTTATGTATGTGAGGTAGACGTCGCACGTGTCACTTGACAAACGGACTCTTGACATGGTGATGTCCGTAGGATGCTCCGCATCATCTCCCCCCCTTGGGAAAGATCCAACCTCGGATCGAAAGCCAAATCACCATGGGAAAGAGATGGCTTCGCCGTGTAGGAGTGGACGTTCACCAAGTACTCATCATCTCGTAGCTCAAAATGGGCACTCTCCAATGTCGCACCATCTAGTGATTCCTTCAGAAGGATCATAGAACAAACACTTGGAAAAACAAATGTGATTAGCATCAGTGCAAAACCAAGCATTCGAGAGGTGATTCTCCAAACAAGTGTCGTCATCATGCAAAGCATATGGTGTGACAAAGGATTGTGACATGGCATGTAAGCATATCAATCAAGCACAAGAAAAGATATCATGGGGACAAGTATGCAATTGTGAGGTAGTGATGCAAATATGTGTGACAAGAGAATAAGCGTCTACCTCAAGTTCATAGAAATCATGCATAAAGGGATCGACAAATGGGCGATGGTAGGCATATGAGTCATTCACAACACCAAATAAAATGAAGTGTCTAAACACATGGGTCAAGTAGACAATCCAAGCATAACATGCATAGGATGTAGTGAAGATAGCGTGTCACTCAACACAATAGAAAGAGCAATTGTTCATCATGTGTGAGGAAATCAACGCAAGCATGTAGAAATCAATGGGGCACGGCATATGTGAAGAAATGACATTGTTGCAACCAAGCATACGATAGGAGCAAGTAATCCATGAATTGGATGCAACAGACAAGGCAACCATATCATGGAGCATGGGAAGGTGAAAATAACAAGTCGGATCAAGATCTCTAACATGTGCACGATCAAGAACTCCAAGATAACCAATAAGTCTCATGGTGCTGTCGGCGTCCTGGATTCGGGGGTATCCAGCCCTGCCTGCTTGCGGCCCACCACATGGCTTCATCAATGGCCTGGTATGGCCCAGCTTCAACACCAACACCGCAAGACCCTCGCGAGGGGCCAAGCCTCGCAAGGCGGACAACGCCAAGACCCCCGAGGGAAGTGGCCTCCTCAGGAGGGCTCCTGAGGGGCGGAGAGATCTATGCAGCTACCTCATGAGGCTCGGCTGACGTGAGCCATGACGACCAAGGCCGGGCGGGCTCCAGGCAGGCGCCAGGTGGGTGAGCATAGGTTTCCTCTTTGGTGCAAGGGAGGCAAGCCACAGGCGCGGAGTCCCGAGGGATCAGCCAAAGGTTGCCATTCTGGTGCAACAAGACCAAGACCGCCAGGACGGCAGGACGGTCATCACCGAGCCCACCACAGCGTCACGACCAGAGGCTTTTCGCGGGTGAAGACTACTTTTGTCAAGATAGACTGTACTACTTGTCCCCTTTCAAATCCCGTTGTTGTGGAATCCCTTCCCGCTCATATTTGGCAGGAGGACCGAGGCCACTATATATAGGACTAGCCACCACCGGCCGAGAGGACCGAAATCAGAACAAGCAGAGCACCACGCCAGCTCAAGAACACCTCACCTCCTGAGGCTTGTTCATCCTTTGTACTAGTTCATCCATAGCCCTTCGAGCCACCACACCACACTGGATTAGGGTATTACACCACAACGGTGGCCCGAACCAGTATAAATATCTGTGTCTTTGTGTCTCTTTGAGCTCGACAGGCTAGGCTAGGAGGATCGCGAGTAGGCAGGCTGGGCAGGTTGAGATCTCCGCACGCACCGCAGAGTTCTAACCTCTCAAGGGTTGTCGGATCCCTAAATCCGACATTTGGCGCGCCAGGTACGGGCGCGTCGGATCTTCTCTTCCGTTGACCAGTCCTCCGCCGCTCCACCAACGCCATGGCCGACACCCCGAGAGCCCACCTCGAGCACTGGGTCGTCCAGACCTCCTTGGAAGCACCTATCGGCGAAGAAGACTTTCACTCTGCCCTGCTCGTGGCCCGTGTTCCGCCAGGGGCGATCGGTCGCGGGGGGCGAATGGTGCAGCCTCCGCTGGCGCCGTGCCGCAGCCGCGCAGCCACGCGATCTGCGAACTACGCTACAGCAACCGCTCTGCACTCGCGCAGGGAGCAAGCAAACATGTGGGCAGCGGTCATCGTGGCCCGAGAGCTCCTGCGGTGCAGGCTGCTTGAGAGCGGCCGCGACGCCTTGCTGGAACGGGTCGCCAAGCTACTGTATGCGGCATGTAGGGGGCAGCGCCGTTTTGCACTCTTCCCACGTTGCAGGCGGTGGTAGGGGTGCGCGCTCATCCCCGACACAACCGCGCGCCCCCTCCCAGGGGCCACGGAGAGCCTCTCGATGCCGACCGGCCTCGTGAAGCAGCCCCAGCCATCCCGATTATGCCCCCTCGGCGCAGGGCCACTTCATGCGACACCACCAGGGGTCGCGCTGGAGTGCCAACCCCTGGCCAACAGGACCAGACGATGGTAGAAGGGAGCGGGAACGTTAGGCAGCCGGGCGGCACCCCTGGTGCGAACAGCCCGGAAGCCTACGTCCCCATCGCAATGGATCCAAGGCACGCGCTAGGAGAGGGCCCCAGCCGATCCCCGATGCCAGGCTGGGCGCTGGACATACACAATGCCGAGCTCTCCTTCGAACCACCACCAAGCCCTGTCGACGTCCCCAATAGTGGCAGCCTCTGGGTACAGTTAACACCGCAGGGGCACGCTTACACTGACCATGGATCGCAGGTTAACCAAGACGTGGCGATCACCAGGACCCTCAGGACGGTGGACTCCCCTCAGGAGCGCGAAGGACGTTGGGAGCATTGAGGGGGAAGCCCAGCGGCGGGGCCTTCCTCATGCTGCATGGAGCAAGATCCAGCCTGGAGGTAGGTTCCCTGCCGGGGAAGGCGCCGGCTAGCCCTTCTTCTCGGTAGAGGGCCTATGGTCGCCGAGGACGCCGCCTGCGTCCCCTTGGACCCTTGGTCTTGTCCTGGTTTCCGGTCTCCCCAATGGTGGTCAGGGGTGGCGCACGGCAGGGTCCTTGTCAGGTGACATGAAGCAAGGCTCCGGCCTGTGAAGGTCTCCGCTCTTGACACTCTCACGTAATAATGAGTGGGGCTATACACGCCTCAGAGTCTCCTGAATGCCGCCCTAGGGCCTCACGGGGGCTCCCACCCATGTCCTAGTGGAAGCACCATGCTTAGCGCTGGCCGTCGACACCGTCCCCATTGACTATGCCCAACCAGTGGAAGCACTTAGCTCCGTGCTGGTGAGAAGACCGAAGACTGAAGACTAAAGACTAGCTAGGCGCCAGACGCGGCCGCCTGCTTTTTGCCTCCCTTTTTGTACTTGCTTGCCGACTTTTTGAAGCAGTTTGTTTTCCGCGCGTTTATAAACGGGGGGAGTTTTCTCATTTCGTGCCGTTCTCTTGCTTTCAGCTCTTGCATTCTTTGTGGAAACTCGTGACCGCTGCCCTGCCCTCAACCGCCCCACGTGAAGGGGATGGGTACGGTGTACGGGCTAGTACCTATCGCTCCCCCTGGGGGGCTTGAAGGTGCGGCCGCCCGCACGCCCACCTCGCCACAGTCTAGCAGTTGGATCCTCACGAGGCACTCCACGGCAGGCCAGCAGGCCCCTCGAGAGGCATAGGGCCTCGCGAGCCTGCAGCAGGCTCACCTTAGGAGAAGGGGCCTGGCCGCGACGCCAGGCCCCACGCAAGACCCCCGAAACCCAAGGTAAGTCATAAACAATTACCTTGCTCAGTGGCTCATGGCCCTGCGGGGCCCCGCCCTGGTTGGCACTTCAAAAGCATTTAGCGATCTCACACATCATAAGGGGCACCCCCTTTTCAAAATGCTCTCACAAGAATATGTTTGAGTTTTCGTTATACAGGTTAAAGCAAAAGAAACGCAGGCCTAGCTGGACGCACCTTCTTCACCACTCCAATCCATGCTGCTTGTGCTGAAGCTGCCATCCTCCTCGTCATCACCACCCGCGCCAGCTCCTTCACCAAAGCATCCACATGACCATCCACCCACTTGGCAAGCTTGTCTTGGGTGGCCGCAGGCACGGGGGCTAGAACGGTGCTGAAATCAAAGTGGGAGTCAAGGTTCAGGAGGTTGCTGAAGATGCGCGAGAGCGCGCGCCCAAGGAGGCCCCGGCTCCTCTGCTCGATGAGTTGGCGAGATTTTGCGGCCTGATCCTCCAGGCGGGTCACGATGTCAGTAAATAAGCGAAGATGGCTGGCATAGTCGCTCTCGTGTGGGTGAGGAGCGCTCTCATCACAAACGGCACCCAAGGCATTGTTGGCTCTGATGCACAGACCTTGGAGCATGGGGCCGTGCTCGCGCTCCAGGGTCTGGTGGCGGCGCTTTTCACTCAAAGCCTTCTCCAGGAGGGAGGCGGTGTCTTCGGCTTGCTTCCAGAGAGAGGACATCTCGGCGCGAGCGGAATCCAGGGCTGCTTCGGGAGAAGCCAGGTCCCCCCGGGCAGCGCCCTTGTGTTGCTCCACAGCCCGCAGCTCGGTCTTGAGGACGGAGGTCCGGCCCTCAAACTCAGCCTTAAGCAGCCCCAAGTCCAGGCGATGCCTTCCATCCAGCTCAGCACGTGCCTTCGCCACCCTCTTCTCCACCTCCACCTGGATCTGAGCTTCTCCCACGGTGATGGCGTCCTCAGCCATGGCGGCCTATCGCTCTCTCACCTCCAGCCTCTCCAGCGCCAAGCTGTGTTCCACGGCCTCCAGTGCCAAGTCCTCATGGCGCCTCAGGAGCTCCGCCTCGGCAAGGACACCTCACCTGGAGAGGAGGCCGGCAGGGCATGGTGCTCCTCGACTTCACATGGCAGGGCCGCATTTGAAGACAGAAGATCTCGCTCTCGCTCCTCAGCCGCCTCGCGATGGCGGTTGACTGCTTCGGCCTCTTCCATGGCGTGGGCGCAAGCCTCATGAGAAGCCGCGAGCGAGGCCGTCGTGCATGCTTCAGCCTCGTCACGCCGAAGCTTCCCGAGGTTGATGTCCACCTTCAAGCGGCGGTGCTCTGCCTCAAGCCTCGTGTTGACGTTGGCAAGCTCCCCGCCAAGATGGACCATCGCACGCATCGCCTCATCGAAAAACCCGAAGCGCACCGCACTATGCCCGCGAGCATACGCGAGCTCATCACCAAGATCTTCACCGACTCCGGAAGCCGCCCGGGAGGCGCTGGGCGCTCCGCCAGTCGCCGGCCGGGGGCTGGCTGGCGTGGCCCCATAGCTTGAAGACGAAGGCTGCCCAGAGGGCACCCCCAGCCGGCAGTGCCGAGAGGAAGGATCGCCGGTGCACCCACCGCCTTGCGGGCAGAGTCGCGGGGGGAAAGAACATGGGGCCCGGCTCCGGGGCACCCTCGCGACGTCATGCTGGATGGAGTTGGTCCCACGGCCTGCGCAGGCTCGGGGTGCTGGGGGCTGCACGCATGCGCCAGGCTGGAGTCCTTGGGGGTGCCTGCTCCCCGAGGTTTCGCCTTTGTGGAGACCCTACAAAACCCCAGCCATGAGAAAACGCGGTGCGCCCCGAGGACAAGAGCAAAGGTACTTACTCATCAGCGGCCACGTATCTCCTCGGCTTTAGCGGCCGACGGGTGCCATCATCGCGGCACGGGGACCTCTTCCTCTTCAGGAGCGACTTGAGGCACAGGCGGCGCCGACCCGGTCCCGATGGGCGATCCTCAGGAGCAGGAGCGCTCAACATGGTATCTAGAGTAGGGGTCCCAAGGGCAGGGGCACCCGGTGAGACTTTCTGGCTCACGACTCTGGGGCCATTGGTGGGCTCCTCGTCGCTAATAGCCGTTCTGGAGCCACCGTCCCAGGCGTCAGAGGCCCCTGCCTCTGGAGCCTGGAATTGCACAGGTTCTGGGGTGGCTCCTTCCCGGGCCCTAGAAGCCTCAGGCTCCTGAGTCTCTAACGAGGCTGAGTCTCCGGAGGAGCCCCCGACAGTTGACGGAGGCGCGCGCCCCCTGCCTCCACACTCGGGGCGCACGTGGCAGGGTCAATCAGGAGAGGAGCCACGAAGACGGGATTCTTGCAGGGGCCCTCGATGCCCTCGGGAAGCAACCCCCACTCATCAAAAAAGGCATCTACCCCGTGAAGGCCTCCTTGTTCGAGCACGGATAAAGAAGGTAGCCACCTCCCAGAAGGTCAGCAGGCTCGGGCTCGCCAGTCAGAAGCTTGAGCACCACACTCAAGGTATCAGCAGCAAGCGATGGCTCCTGCAGCCTCATCGGATCTCCGGCACCTGTGAAGGCCCACATCAGGCAAGAATGGTGCTGGAGGGGAGCAATGCGCTGCTTCACGAATTCCTTCACCACCATAGGCGCTGACACCCCTAGTTCCTGGAGCCTCGCCAACCTCTTCCAGACGAAAGCAAGACGCCGGTTGGTGAGCTTCTTGTGACACCAGCCAGAGCTTGGCGAAGCTGGCGACCCAGGAATCATGAGCAGGGAGCTGAACGCGTGGGCGTCCATCAGGAGACACTGCTTCCAGAATCCCTTTGTGATGGGCGAGAGCTCGAAGTCGATCCTCGAGCCAGCGGTCGCGGTCACGGCTTCGGAGGTCGCGAACCCAGAGTGTTGGCGAGCGTCCACCAACCGGAGCAGGAAGAAATGACGAATCAAGGCCACGGAGGGAGTGATGCCCACCATGGCCTCGCAGAGGAAGGCGAAGATGGCGAGGAGGATGACGGAGCCAGGGTCCAGATGCAGCAGATGGATCTGGTAATGCAACATCACGGCATTGAAGAAAGGGGAGAAGGGAGGAATCAACCCAGCAAGGAGCGCATGGAGATGGATGGGAATCTCACTGGCACTCATCTCTCTGGTTTGCCAAGACACAGGGCGGACAGCCATCGCCCCCCCCCCCTCATTGGAATCGGCCGCGAGCGCATGGTGGACCTTGTCCAGCCCCTCCTTATTGATCACCGTCGACTGCTCAAGAACTGGCTCCAGGGCCGACGGAGGACCGACCGGCGCGCGCGGCTTCCCCTTCTTCTTCCTTGGCTTGAGAGCCATGGCGAATACCAAGAGAAGGCAAGGCGCTGGCACCAGATCTGTGGACGCGGCGGCAAGATTGGGAAGGAGGAAACAAGAGCCGGGCACGATACACTTCGAAGGGTGAGTTGCACTCACAATGGGCAGCTGCTGTGTCTACCGGATATCAAGGCGGCGTGGGGAAGTGGAGACGCCCACGTCCCGTCAACTGCTACGTCTTGAGTTTGCGTTGGTTTTCCTCGAAGAGGAGAGGGTGATGCAGCAGAGTAGCGTAAGTATTTCCCTCAGTTTTTGAGAACCAAGGTATCAATCCAGTAGGAGGCTCCTCAAAAGTCCCACGCACCTACACAAACAAACTGAGAACTCGCAACCAACGCAATAAAGGGGTTGTCAATCCCTTCACGGCCACTTGCGAAAGTGAGATCTAATAAAGATAGTATGATAAGATAAATATATTTTTGGTATTTTATAATATAGATGCAAAAAGTAAAGATGCAGATAAAAGTAGATTGGAAGCAAATATGATAAGAGATAGTCCCGGGGGCCATAGGTTTCACTAGTGGCTTCTCCCAAGATAGCATAAGTATTACGGTGGGTGAACATTACTGTCGAGCAATTGATAGAAAAGCGAATAATTATGAGATTATCTAGGCATGATCATGTATATAGGCATCACGTCCGCAACAAGTAGACCGACTCCTGCCTGCATCTACTACTATTACTCCACACATCGACCGACTCCTGCCTACATCTAGAGTATTAAGTTCATAAGAACAGAGTAACGCATTAAGCAAGATGACATGATGTAGAGGGATAAACTCAAGCAATATGATATAAACCCCATCTTGTTATCCTTGATGGCAACAATACAATACGTGCCTTGCAACCCTTTCTGTCACTAGGTAAGGACACCGCAAGATTGAACCCAAAGCTAAGCATTTCTCCCATGGCAAGAAAGATCAATCTAGTAGGCCAAACCAAATTGATAATTCAAAGAGACTTGCAAAGATAACTAAATCATACATAAAAGAATTCAGAGAAGATTCAAATATTATTCATAGATAAACTTGATCATAAACCCACAATTCATCGGATATCGACAAACACACCGCAAAAAGAGTTTACATCAAATAGATCTCCACAAGAGAGGGGGAGAACATTGTATTGAGATCCAAAAAGAGAGAAGAAGCCATCTAGCTAATAACTATGGACCCGTAGGTCCGTGGTAAACTACTCACAACTCATCGGAGGGGCAAGGATATTGATGTAGAAGCCCTCCATGGTCGATTCCCCCTGCGGCAGAACACCGGCGAAGGCTCCAAGATGAGATCTCACGGATACAGAAGGTTACGGTGGTGGAAATTGTGTTTCGTCTGCCCCCTGGATGTTTTCATGGTACGTAGGCTTATATAGGAGGAAGAAGTACGTCGGTGGCCACCCGAGGGGCCCACGAGACAGGGGGCGCGCCCTATAGGGGGGCGCCCTCCTATCTCGTTGAGGCCTTGGTTGCTTCTTGACTTGCACTCCAAGTCCTTTGGATCATGTTTGTTCCAAAAATGACGCTCCCGAAGGTTTCATTCCGTTTGGACTCCGTTTGATATTCCTTTTCTTCAGAATACTGAAATAGGCAAAAAAACAGCAATATGGGCTGGGCCTCCGGTTAGTAGGTTAGTCCCGAAAATGATATAAATGTGTAAAATAAAGGCCATAAACATCCAAAAGGGGTAATATAATAGCATGGAACAATAAAAAATTATAGATAAGTTGGATACGTATCAAGCATCCCCAAGCTTAATTTCTGCTCGTCCTCGAGTAGGTAAATGATAAAAAGAGAATTTTTGATGTGGAATGCTACCTAGCATAGTTCTCAATGTAATTTTCTTTATTGTGGCATGAATGTTCAGATCCAAATGATACAAAATAAAAGTTCATATTAACATGAAAATGGTGATACTTCAAGCATACTAATCAAAGTAATCATGTCTTCTCAAAATAACATGGCCAAAGAAAGTTATCCCTACAAAATCATATAGTATGGCTGTTGCTCTATCTTCATCACACAAAGTATTTAATCATGCACAACCCCGTTGAGAAGCCAAGCAATTGTTTCATACTTTAATAATCTCAAACTTTTTCAACTTTCACGCAATACATGAGCGTGAGCCATGGACATAGCACTATTTGTGGAATAGAATGGTGGTTGTGGAGAAGACAAAAAGGAGAAGATAGTCTCACATCAACTAGGCCTATCAACGGGCTATGGAGATGCCCATTAATAGATATTAATGTGAGTGAGTAGGGATTGACATGCAACGGATGCACTAGAGCTATAAATATATGAAAGCTCAACAAAAGAAACTAGGTGGGTGTGCATCCAACTCGCTTGCTCACGAAGACCTAGGGCACTTTGAGGAAGCCCATCATTGGAATATACAAGACAAGTTCTATAATGAAAAATGCCCACTAGAATATGAAAGTGACAACATATGAGACTCTCTATCATGAAGATAATGGTGCTATTTTTAACGCACAAGTGTGGAAAAAGAGATAGTAGCATTGTCCCTTCTCTCTTTTTCTCTCATTCATTTTTCCTTTCTCTTTTTTTTCTTTTTTTTTCTTTGGCCTTTCTTTTTCTTTTTCTTTTTGGCCTTACCCCTTTTTTTCTTTTTCTTTTTGTAAAGTTCGAAGTCTCATCCCAACTTGTGGGGGAATCATAGCCTTCATCATCCTTTCCTCACTGGGACAATGCTCTAATAATGAAGATCATCACACTTTTATGGATTTATAACTCAAGAATTACAACTCAAAGCTAGAACAAGATATGACTCTATATGAATGCCTCCAACGGTGTACCGGGATATGCAATGAATCAAGAGCGACATGTATGAAAATTATGAAGGTGGACTTGCCAAAAATACAATGTCAACTACATGATCATGCAAAAGAAATATGACAAAAGTAATGCATGTCATATGAACGGAACGGTGGAAAGTTGCATGGCAATATATCTCGGAATGGCTATGGAAATGCCAGAATAGGTATGTATGGTGGCTGTTTTGAGGAAGATATTGTTGGGGAACGTAGCAGAAATTCAAAATTTTCTACGCAACACCAAGATCAATCTATGGAGTAATCTAGCAACGAGGGAAGGAAAGTGCATCTACATACCCTTGTAGATCGCTAAGCGGAAGCGTTTCAAGAACGCGGATGATGGAGTCGTACTCGCGGCGATTCAAATCGCGGAAGATCCGATCTAGTGCCGAACGGACGGCGCCTCCGCGTTCAACACACGTACAGCCCAGGGACGTCTCCTCCTTCTTGATCCAGCAAGGGGAGAGGAGAAGTTGAGGGAGAACTCTGACAGCACGACGACGTGGTGGTGGTGGAGCTCGTGGTTCTCCAGCAGGGCTTCGCTAAGTACTACGGAGGAGGAGGAGGTGTTGGAGGAGGGAGAGGGCTGCGCCAAGGGAAGGGTGTGTGGCTGCCCTCTCTCTCCCTCACTATATATAGGGGTAAGGGGGGTGGAGGAGGCGCCCTAGGGTTCCCTAGGGGAGGGGCGGCAGCCATAGTGGAAACCCTAGATGGGTTTGGGCGCCCCCACCCCCTAGGAAACTTGCCCCCCAAGCCGGGAAGGGGGGCTGCCCTAGGGGAGGCGCCCCCACCTCTCCTGGTTACGTGAGAGGGGCTGGGAGGGGCGCACCACCCCTTTGTTGGCTTGTTTTACCCTTCCCCTTTGGCCCATGAGGCCCTCCAACACTTGCCGGGGCTCCCGAAACACCTTTCGGTCATGCTGGCCATAGCCTGGTACCCCCGGAACACTTCCGAACTCCAATACCCTTCGTCCAATATATCGATCTTCACCGCCGGACCATTCCGGAACTCCTCGTGACGTCCGGGATCACATCCGGGACTCCGAACAACCTTCGGTAACCACATACTATTTGCCATAACAACTCTAGCGTCACCGAACCTTAAGTGTGTAGACCCTACGGGTTCGGGAATCATGTAGACATGACCGAGACAACTCTCTGGCCAATAACCAACAGCGGGATCTGGATACCCATGTTGGCTCCCACATGTTCCACGATGATCTCATCGGATGAACCACGATGTCGAGGATTCAATCAATCCCGTATTCAATTCCCTTTGTCTAGCGGTATAGTACTTGCCCGAGATTCAATCGTCGGTATCCCGATACCTTGTTCAATCTCGTTACCGGCAAGTCTCTTTACTCGTTCCATAACACATCATCCCGTGATAAACCCCTTGGTCACATTGTGCTCATTATGATGATGTCCTACCGAGTGGGCCCAGAGATACCTCTCCGTCACACGGAGTGACAAATCCCAGTCTCGATTCGTGCCAACCCAACAGACACTTTCGGAGATACCCGTAGTGCACCTTTATAGCCACCCAGTTACGTTGTGACGTTTGGTACACCCAAAGCATTCCTACGGTATCCGGGAGTTGTACAATCTCATGGTCTAAGGAAATGATACTTGACATTAGAAAAGCTTTAGCATACGAACTACACGATCTTTGTGCTAGGCTTAGGATTGGGTCTTGTCCATCACATCATTCTCCTAATGATGTGATCCCGTTATCAACGACATCCAATGTCCATGGTCAGGAAACCGTAACCATCTATTGATCAACGAGCTAGTCAACTAGAGGCTTACTAGGGACATGGTGTTGTCTATGTATCCACACATGTATCTGAGTTTCCTATCAATACAATTATAGCATGGATAATAAACGATTATCATGAACAAGGAAATATAATAATAATAACTAATTTATTATTGCCTCTAGGGCATATTTCCAACAGATATATGGTAGGTGTATGGTAACCGGCGAAAGTTGCACGGCACAAGAAAGGCTAGCAATGATGGAAGGGTGAAAGGGTGTGTATAATCCATGGACTCAACATTAGTCAAAAGAACTCATGTACTTGTTGCAAAAATCTAGAAGTCATCAAAAACCAAAGTACTACACGCATGCTCCTAGAAGGATAGATTGGTAGGAAAAGACCATCGCTCATCCCCGACCGCCACTCATAAGGAAGACAATCAATAAATAAAATTGTGCTCCAACTTCATCACAAAGCGGTTCACCATACGTGCATGCTATGGGAATCACAAACTTCACCACAAGCATCCCTTAAATTCATAATCACCCAACTAGCATGAATTTAATATCACTACCTCCATATCTCAAAACAATTATCAAGCATCAAATTGATCATAGCATCCAATTCACTTTCTATGATAGTTTTTATTATACCCAACTTGGATGCTCATCATTCTAGGACCAACTTTAAAACCATAGCAAATACCATGCTGTTATAAAAGACTCTCAAAAATATATAAGTGAAGCATGAGAGACTAGTAATTTCTTCAAAATTAAGACACCACCGTGCTCTAAAAAATATAAGTGAAGCACTAGAGCATAAACTATCAAGCTCAAAAGATATAAGTGAAGCACATAGAGTATTCTAGCAAATTCTAATCAAATAGGCTTCTCTCAAAAGGTGTGTACAGCAAGGCTGATTGTGGTAAACTAAAAAGCAAAGACTAATATACTACACGATGCTCCAAGAAAAACACATATCATGTGGCGAATAAAAATATAGCTCTAAGTAAAGTTACCAATGAACGAAGACGAAAGAGAGGATGCCTTCCCGGGGCATCCCCAAGCTTAGGCTTTTGGCTATCCTTGAATATCTTGGGGTGCCTTGGGCATCCCCAAGCTTAGGCTCTTGCCACCCTTTATTCCATAGTCCATCAAAGCTTTACCCAAAACTTGAAAACTTCACAACACAAAACTCAACAGGAAATCTTATAAGCTCCGTTAGTGAAAGAAAATAAAACCACCACATAAGGTACTGTAATGAACTCATTCTTTATTTATTTTGGTGTTAAACCTACTATATTACAACTTCTCTATGGTTTATAAACTATTTTACTAGCCATAGATGCATCGAAATAAGCAAACAACACACGAAAAACAGAATCTGTCAAAAACAGAACAGTCTGTAGCAATCTGTAACTAACGCAAACTTATGGAACTTTAAAAGTACTACCAAAATAGGAAGTCCTGGAAAATTTGTTTATTGATCAGAAGCAAAAAGAATCAACGCAAAATCACGTTTCTGTGATTTAACAAAATTATATTCGTGCGTGCAAAGTTTCTGTTTTTCAGCAGAATTAAATCAACTATCATCGTAGGTTATCCTATAGGTTCTACTTGGCACAAACACTAATTAAAAGATAAAAACACATCTAAACAGAAGGTAGATGCAAGATTTATTACTAAACAGGAGCAAAAACAAAAAAAACATAACAAAAATTGGGTTGCCTCCCAACTAGCGCTATCGTTTAACGCCCCTAGCTAGGCATAAAAGCAAAGATAGATCTAACGGGTGCCATCTTTGGCACTAAATTCATAAGTAGCCCGCATGATAGATTCATAAGGTAATTTGACTTTATTTCTTGTAAAGTGCTCCATGCCTTTCTTTAATGGAAATTGGAATCTAATATTCCCTTCCTTCATATCAACAATCGCGCCAATCGTTCTAAGGAAAGGTCTACCAAGAATAATAGGGCAAGAAAGATTGCAATCTATATCAAGAACGATAAAATCCACGGGCACCAAATTTCTATTTGCAACAATAAGAACATCATTGATCCTTCCCATTGGCTTTTTAATGGTGGAATCCGCAAGGTGCAAATTTAAAGAGCAATCATCAAGATCATGGAAACCTAGAATATCACATAAAGTTTTCGGAATCGTAGAAACACTAGCACCCAAATCACACAAAAAAAACACTCGTGATCTTTAATTCTAATCTTTATAGTAGGTTCCCACTCATCATTAAGTTTTCTAGGTATAGAAACTTCCAAATTAAGTTTTTCATCATAAGATTGCATCAAGGCATCAATGATATGTTTGGTAAAAGCTTTATTTTGACTATAAGCATGAGGATAATTAACAACGGATTGCAACAAGGAAATACAACCTTGTAAAGAACAATTATCATAATCAAATTCCTTGAAATCCGAAATAGTGGGTTCAATGTTATTTGAAGTTGTGGCCTCTCTAATCCCACTTTTACCAAATTTAGCATCAAGATCTAAAAACTTCGAATTCTTGGGACGCCTTCTAGGCAAAGTTGATTCTTCATGAGTCCCATAATTATCAAGATTCATATGGCAACACATAGATCTAATAGGAGACGCATCAATAACTTTAAGATCCTCATCATTATTTTCGTCTAACTTTTCTGGTTTAGCAGCCATCTTATTGACTAAGGTGGCTTGCTTATCAGAAATTTTGGCTATAGCATTTTCAAGCCGGGTAATTTGAGCGTTTACACCATAAAATTCTTTATTCATATCATCAAGCTCATTGTTCATAAACCCCAAAAAACCTTTTTGTTCCTTAAGCTCTTTTCTAAAGAAATTATTATGCTCAAATTGCAAATTCATAAAGCTTTTAATATTTGATTCAATCTCTTCCATCCTTCTAAGAAGGTGCTCAAGACCCTTAGGCAAAGCCATAAGGACAAACACACACACAAGCAAGCAGAAAAAGGCAAGCGAAAAGACAGGAGGAGATTGGGAAAGAGAGGGCGAATAAAACGGCAAGGGTGAAGTGGGGGAGAGGAAAATGAGAGGCAAATGGCAAATAATGTAAATGCGAGGGAGATGGGTTTGTGATGGGTACTTGGTATGTCTTGACTTGAGCGAAGACCTACCGAGCAACGGCGCCAGAAATCCTTCTTGCTACGTCTTGAGCTGGCGTTGGTTTTCCTAGAAGAGGAGAGGGTGATGCAGCAGAGTAGCGTAAGTATTTCCCTCAATTTTTGAGAACCAAGGTATTAATCTAGTAGGAGGCTCTTGTAGGACCTTGAGAAGAGGTGTCTAGAGGGGGGTGATTAGACACTAAGTACCAAAGTTGTAGTTTTTAAGATCTTTAAGTTTAAGTGGAGTTTAGACACAAGTTTAGCATTCACAATACATGGCAAGCAAGCATGCAAAGAGTATATGAGCAGCGGAAAGTAAAGCATGCAACTTGCAAGAATGTAAAGGGAAGGGTTTTGGAGGATTCAAACGCAATTGGAGACACGGATGTTTTTGGCGTGGTTCTGATAGGTGGTGCTATCGTACATCCACGTTGATGGAGACTTCAACCCACGAAGGGTAACGGTTGCGCGAGTCCACGGAGGGCTCCACCCACGAAGGGTCCACGAAGAAGCAAACTTGTCTATCCCACCATGGCCGTCGCCCACGAAGGACTTGCCTCACTAGCGGTAGATCTTCCTGAAGTAGGCGATCTCCTTGCCCTTAAAAACTCCTTGGTTCAACTCCACAATCTTGTCGGAGGCTCCCAAGTGACACCTAGCCAATCTAGGAGACACCACTCTCCAAGAAGTAACAAATGGTGCGTTGATGATGAACTCCTTGCTCTTGTGCTTCAAATGATAGTCTCCCCAACACTCAACTCTCTCTCATAGGTTTTGGATCTGGTGGAAAGAAGATTTAAGTGGAAAGCAACTTGGGGAAGGCTAGAGATCAAGATTCATATGGTAGGAATGTAATATCTTGGCCTCAACACATGAGTAGGTAGTTCTCTCTCAGAAAATGTATGCTGGAAGTGTAGGTTCAGTCTGATGGCTCTCTCCACGAATGAAGAGGAGGTGGAGGGGTATATATAGCCTCCACACAAAATCTAACCGTTACACACAATTTACCAAACTCGGTGGGACCGATTCAACAAACTCGGTCAGACCGATTTGATAAACCTAGTGACCGTTAGGATTTTCGGTGGGACCGAAATGCAACTCGGTAGGACCGATATGGTTAGGGTTAGGGCATAAGGTAATCTCGGTAGGACCGATTATACAAACTCGGTGAGACCGATTTTGGTAATAAGTCTTCCAGAGAGTTGGTCAGGCAAACTCGGTTGGACCGATTACACAAACTCGGTAGGACCGATTTTGGTAATAAGTCAACCGGGAGGTTTGCATTGCAATCTCGGTAGTACCGATTGCTCAAACTCGGTGAGACCGATTTTGGTAATGGACATACACAAAGAGATTACAATCCCATCTCGGTGAGACCGAGATCCCTATCGGTAAGACCGATTCGCCTAGGGTTTGTGGTAGTGGCTATGACATTTGAACTCGGTGGCGCCGGATAGATAGAATCGGTATGGCCGAGTTTGACTTTAGGTTTAGGTCATGTGTGGAAGTGGGAGAGTAGTTGAGGGCTTTCGGAGCATATCACTAAGCACTGTGGAGCAAGAAACTCATTAAGCAACACCTCATCCCTTCTTGATAGTATTGGCTTTTCCTATAGACTCAATGTGATCTTGGATCACTAAAATGTAAAATGAAGAGTCTTGTGCTTGAAGCTTGAGCCAATCCTTTGTCCTTAGCATCTTGAAGAAGTTCCCACATCCTTTAGTCCATGCCACTCCATTGTTGAACTTATCTGAAACATACTAGATAAAAGTGTTAGTCCAACAAGAGATGTGTTAACATTAATTACCAAAACCACCTAGGGAGCACTTGTGCTTTCAATCTCCCCCTTTTTGGTAATCGATGACAACATACATCAAAGCTTTAGATAAAGATATAAAGAATAGCAAGTAAAGCTTTGGAAAGACATGTAACAAGCATAGGCTCCCCCTACATGTATGCAATCATGTGAATATGGAATATAGAAGCATGTGAGAGCATAACCATGATAGAGTAGGCAATGTGTTACATATATCTTGGCCATATGCATCAGAGCAAAGAATATTAAAGAAAATACCTTCATGCTCATGAGTCCTTCTTGCAAACAGTATGTACATCAGCAAGAATTCCTCATACACATGATTGTGATGCATATACTTACCTTGTAGTCTTGAGTTGGCTTGGGATGGAATGAAACTGCGTAAACAAGGTTAGATAACACATGTATCTACTAGCCAGAGCAAACAGAAGAAACCACAAGAATACCAAGACTGGGATGACATGTAGAGAGTGAGTACTAAGTACCACATTGGATTAGACATGTCCCCAAGAGTAAAGATATGCAATGAATTTAAATGATTTCTTTCCCTTAGATGTCTTGCTCCCCCTGAATCTAGCATGGGATACTGGCAGAAGATAGGGAATAGAATATCACAGCTGAAAGATATAAATGAGCAGAGCTAATGCAAGTTAATGCAAATAAGCACATATGAACATGTCTTTCCCCTCAATAAGACATGTCACATCTCTCCTCTTGAACACCAAGCATCTGGGATCCTTGAGAAATACTTTTTATATGAGTATTCTCTCCCCCTGGAGATCTCTTTCTCCCCCTGAGGAGGTGATACTCTCTTTTTCTGATGTGATATCTCTAAGTGATAAGCTTTGATGTGATCTCTCTCTCCCCCTTTGACATCAATTTCCAAGAAGGGTTTGATCCTTGAGACACAGTACAAAGCATTTATAAATGTGATGCTTGTAGAGGACAAGATTCATTGAGTGGAGCTGGATCAGAAGAAACACAGAATAAGTGGCAAACTGTTTTTCCTGTTGTGAAATCGGTGGCACCGAGTGGTATGCTTCGGTTGTACTGAAAGGATTCGGTTGGACCGAAAACATCAAATCGGTGAAACCGAGTTCATCGCAGAGAAAACACTTGTCACCTCAGCTCACTAGACTAGTAAGATCTCACAAAGATTTGCAAGGAATTTACTGAAAGATGTGCAAGGAATTTGAAAGAAATCTAGATGAAGGTTTTTTTTAAAGGGGAAACAAATATGCATGAGACAAATGCAGAAACACAGAAAAGAACACAAGAGAACTTCATCTAGAGATGGTTGGCAACAAAGTCACCTATGTTAGAGTATATTGACTTAGGAGTCAAGTGAGATCACTTGATCATAGGTCATACTCATCGTTTAAGCTCAAAATGGGGTTGCCATTTTTCGTTTAAGCATCTTGATGTATTCACATCTTGTCGAGTTGCTTTAGCTCATGACTTGGAGTAAAGCTTCTCTAAGATGGAATAACATACCTTGGTTGGTGGTGTAGTCCATGTAGTTGAACTTGTGTGGGTTGCTCAAGGTTGATGTAGCTCATCAAGAATTGGGAGCACCACTTGGAATTTGAGTCCATCTACCTACATGGGTTAGTTCTTGCAAGGAAGAGCACTTGTGTATCCAAAAATGACAATCATGAAGCTTAACATAGAATTTGTCAAAGGATATGTTTGAATGGTTCCGTGCTTCCTTGTCTTCAACCACCATAGTGTAGAAACTTGGTGATGTAGAGATTACTCAAGATATGAGTAGATTACAATCTCATGGAATTTGATTCAACCAAGTACCTACATGGGTTAGATAACATGCAAGATACAAATATATCCAAGACATAAGATTTTCATCATAAGAGAAATATCAAGGATTAGTCATAAGCTCATGTCTTGCATGTATCCAATGGAGTTTCTACTCCAAGTTTGAAGCATCAATGATGTTCAATTCTCCTCTTAACCTGCAAAACACTTTCTCATCAAGAGGTTTAGTGAATATATCTGCTCATTGCTTTTCGGTGCGAACATGCTTAAGATCAATGTCACCCTTAGCAACATGATCTCGAATGAAATGATGATGAACTTCAATATGCTTAGTTCGAGAATGTTGTACGGGATTATGACCAATTTTGATAGCACTTTCATTGTCACAAAGCAATGGAACATGTTTCACATATATCCCATAATCTTTAAGAGTTTGAGCCATCCAAAGTAATTGAGCACAACATGAACCAGCGGCAATGTATTCTGCTTCGGCGGTGGATAAGGATACCGAGTTTTGTTTCTTGGAGGACCAAGACACAAGAGATCTACCAAGAAATTGACAAGTACCCGAAGTGGACTTTCTATCAACCTTGTCTCCGGCATAGTCCGAGTCGGAGTAGCCAACAAGATCGAAAGAGGCCCTCTTAGGATATCAAATGCTAAAATTTGGTGTATGGATTAAGTATCTCACTATCCTTTTCACGGCCTTAAGATGACATTCTTTAGGAGCATCTTGATATCATGCACACATGCACACACTTAGCATGATATTGGGACGTGAAGCACATAGATATAACAATGAACCAATCATAGAGCGATAAACCTTTTGATCAACCGGTTCACCATCTTTGGTCAAATCAAGATGTCCACTAGTAGGCATGGGTGTAGACATACCTTTGCATTATTGCATATTGAACTTCTTGAATAAGTCCTTGGTGTATTTTGTTTGAGAAACAAAGTTACATTCCTTAGTTTGCTTGATTTGCAAACCAAGAAAGAATTTGAGTTCACTCATCATAGACATCTCAAACTTCTCCGACATTAGCTTCCCAAACTTTTCACTAAAATGAGGGTTAGTTGAACCAAATATAATATCATCAACATAGATTTTGCACACAAATAGTTCTCCATTAACCCTTTTAGTAAAAAGAGTAGAATCAATTTTCCCAATTTCAAAGCCTTTTTCAATAAGAAACTTGGTCAAGCATTTATACCATGCTCTAGGAGCTTGTTTGAGACCATAAAGGGCTTTGTCAAGTTTGTAAACATGATTGGGTTTCTTAGGATTGACAAAGCCAGGAGGTTGTTTAACATAAACTTCCTCCTCTATTTCACCATTCAGAAAAGCACTTTTAATGTCCATTTGGTACAAGGTGATATCATGATGATTAGCATAGGCAAGTAAGATGCGAATGGACTCAAGTCTAGCAACAGGAGCGTAAGCCTCACCATGGTCCATACCTTCGACTTGTGTATAGCCTTGGGCGATGAGACGTGCTTTGTTGCGAACTACTTGTCCATCTTCATCTTGCTTGTTGCGAAACACCCATTTGGTACCGATGATGTTGTGGTTGTTGTCGGGCTTCTCAACCAATGTCCAAACTTGGTTCCTCTCAAAGTTGTGTAGCTCTTCATGCATAGCATTTATCCAATCCGGATCTTCCAATGCTTGTTAGACCTTCATAGGTTCAATGCTAGAGATGAAAGAATAGTTTTCACAAAAGTTAGCTAAACGAGTTTTAGAGCGAGTGATTCTCCCGGTTTGGATATCATTGTAGATTTGCTCGACGGGATGGTCTTTAGCAATTCTTGCTCAAACTCGTGAAAGCTTTTGCTTGGTTCTTGGTTGAACTTCTTCTTCATCCTGTTCTTCTTCTTGGCCTTCTTCATTGTTGGCGTTGTCATTTTCTTGTCGTGGTGGAGAAGGAGGTTGTTGATGTTCATCTTGATGCACTTCCTCGTTTTCTTCATCTTGGTGTGTCCCACTTGTGGATGCTTCCGTATCAACCCTTGGTTCACCTTGTCGTGAAGTAGAAGCTTCCACTTGGACGGACGAGGTACTCTCCTTCACCTCCGTTGGACGGACCTTGCCAATAGACAAGTCTTGGATTGCTTCCGAAGGTTCTTTGTCTCCTACATCAATTGGCAATTGCTCTACTTGCGAGCCGTTAGATTCATCAAACTTCACATCTACCGTCTCTTCAACCTATTGGGTGAAATTGTTGTAGACACGGTAAGTGTGAGAGTTTGAGCCATAACCTAGTAGGAAACCTTCATGAGACTTAGGAGCAAATTTAGAACGACGATGCTTATCAAGAATGTAGCACTTTGAGCCGAATACTCGAAAGTATCCAACTTGGGGTTGTTACCGGTGAGGAGCTTGTATGCCGTCTTGCCGAGTAGCTTGTGAAGATACAAGTGATTTGTTGCATGACAAGCTGTCTCAACCGCTTCTGCCCAAAAGTGCTTCGGTGTCTTGTACTCATCAAGCATCGTTCTCGCCATTTCGATGAGCGTTTGGTTCTTCCTCTCAACAACTCCATTTTGTTGAGGTGTGTACGTAGCCGAGAACTCGTGTGAAATCCCTTCTTCGTCAAGAAAGGTGTCCACATTTGCGTTCTTGAACTCCGCTCCATTTTCGCTGCGAACCTTCTTGATATTCACTTCAAATTGATTTTGGGCCTTCCTAGCAAAGTTTTTGAAGGTCTTTTGGACCTGCGATTTTTCATCGAGAAAGAACACCCACGTAAATCTTGAAAAATCATCAACTATAACTAAACCAAAAGAATTTCCACCGAGACTCTTGTAAGAGTTGGGACCAAAAAGATCCATGTGAAGTAGCTCGAGTGGCCTCCTTGTGGTCATGATGTTCTTCACGGGATGCCTTCCTCCAACCTGTTTACCTGCCTGACAAGCGCTGCAAAGTCTATCCTTATCAAATATGACATCGTTAACTCCAAGAATATGATTTCCTTTAATAAGCTTGTCAAGGTTTCTCATGCCAACGTGACCTAATCGTCTATGCCATAACCAACCTTTTGAGGATTTAGCGATGAAGCAAGTTTTAGGTTGAGCCTTCTTAGTGAAATCAACAATGTATAGATCACCTCTACGCACACCGGTGAAGACCATTTTATGGTTGTCTCGACGAAACACTTGGCAATCTACTTCAGTGAATAGGACATTGAAACCGAAATCAGCAAGTCTAGATACTGAAAGTAAGTTGTAACCAAGAGATTCAACGAGCATGACATTTTGTGTGGAGCTATCATGTGATATGGCCACCTTACCTAGGCCAACCACCTTACCCTTTGAGTTGTCACCGAAAGTGACATACTTTTGAGGACTATCATTTTCAGCAAGCTCACGAAACATGTCTTTATCTCCGGTCATGTGATCGGTACATCCACTATCAAGAAGCCATTCCTTTCCTCCTGCCATATATCCCCGAAGATTTGCCATAAGACCAAAATGTCTCATTGCATCGTCAAGATCGAAGTCAGTATCATCATCCTCATCATAGTATCCGTGTTCAACATCGTGATGTGGTGGATCAAGTCCTAGAGAGGGTGATTCGTTAGAGTGAGTTTGACAATGATCTTTCTTATGAATTTTTATAGCTTCGGAAATAATATCACTAATAATTCCAACATTTCCTTTGGCACGCATAAGGTTTGTAAGCTCAAACAGATGATCACCAAACATAGGATCACTAGTATTCATCTTACTCAAGGCAATGGACTTATGGAGAATTTCATCAAGATTTTTCAAGGAATAATTTGGAAAGTGTCCCTCAAGAAATTTCCACATAGTGTAGGCACACTTAAGAGTAGGCAAACATCCAATCAAGTTTCTAAGCAATCCTCTAATGATAAGTTCGGCAGTTCTAAGATTCCTAATCATATCAATTGACTCATCAACAGTAGGATGCATAGGATCAACATGAGGTGCACAAGGGCTAGCAATGTACTTGTTCAAATGATATTGATTGAAAATTACAAGCATCTCATTTTTCCACTCATGAAAATACTCTCCATCAAGAATAGGCACTCGATGTCTAAGACTCCCCAAAGTAGACTCATCCATCTTCCTCCAATGGTGATTAAACCAAGGCAATGGAGACCAATGCTCTGATACCACTTGTAGGACCTTGAGAAGAGGTGTCTAGAGGGGGGGTGATTAGACACTAAGTACGAAAGTTGTAGTTTTTAAGATCTTTAAGTTTAAGTGGAGTTTAGACACAAGTTTAGCATTCACAATACATGGCAAGCAAGCATGCAACGATTATATGAGCAGCAGAAAGTAAAGCATGCAACTTGCAAGAATGTAAAGGGAAGGGTTTTGGAGGATTCAAACACAATTGGAGACACATATGTTTTTGGCATGGTTCCGATAGGTGGTGCTATCGTACATCCATGTTGATGGAGACTTCAACCCACGAAGGGTAACGGTTGCGCGAGTCCATGGAGGGCTCCACCCACGAAGGGTCCACGAAGAAGCAACCTTGTCTATCCCACCATGGTCGCCGCCCATGAAGGACTTGCCTCACTAGCGGTAGATCTTCACGAAGTAGGCGATCTCCTTGCCCTTACAAACTCCTTGGTTCAACTCCACAATCTTGTGGGAGGCTCCCAAGTGACACCTAGCCAATCTAGGAGACACCACTCTCCAAGAAGTAACAAATGGTGCGTTGATGATGAACTCCTTGCTCTTGTGCTTCAAATGATAGTCTCCCCAACACTCAACTCTCTCTCATAGGTTTTGGATCTGGTGAAAAGAAGATTTAAGTGGAAAACAACTTGGGGAAGGCTAGAGATCAAGATTCATATGGTAGGAATGGAATATCTTGGCCTCAACACATGAGTAGGTAGTTCTCTCTCAGAAAATGTATGCTGGAAGTGTAGGTTCAGTCTGATGGCTCTCTCCATGAATGAAGAGGAGGTGGAGGGGTATATATAGCCTCCAGACAAAATCTAACCATTACACACAATTTACCAAACTCGGTGGGACCGATTCAACAGACTCGGTCAGACCGATTTGATAAACCTAGTGACCGTTAGGATTTTCGGTGGGACCGAAATGCAACTCGGTAGGACCGATATGGTTAGGCTTAGGGCATAAGGTAATCTCGGTAGGACCGATTATACAAACTCAGTGAGACCGATTTTGGTAATAAGTCTTCCAGAGAGTTGGTCAGGCAAACTCGGTTGGACTGATTACACAAACTCGGTAGGACCGATTTTGGTAATAAGTTAACCAGGAAGTTTGCATTGTAATCTCGGTAGTACCGATTGCTCAAACTCGGTGAGACCGATTTTGGTAATGGACATACACAGAGAGATTAGAATCCCATCTCGGTGAGACCGAGATCCCTATCGGTAAGACCGATTTGCCTAGGGTTTGTGGCAGTGGCTATGACATTTGAACTCGGTGGCGCCGGATAGATAGAATTGGTATGGCCGAGTTTGACTTTAGGTTTAGGTCATGTGTGGAAGTGGGAAAGTAGTTGAGGGATTTTGGAGCATATCACTAAGCACTGTGGAGCAAGAAACTCATTAAGAAACACCTCATCCCTTCTTGATAGTATTGGCTTTTCCTATAGACTCAATGTGATCTTGGATCACTAAAATGTAAAATGAAGAGTCTTGTGCTTGAAGCTTGAGCCAATCCTTTGTCCTTAGCATCTTGAAGAAGTTCCTAGATACTTTAGTCCATGCCACTCCATTGTTGAACTTATCTGAAACATACTAGATAAAAGTGTTAGTCCAACAAGAGATATGTTGACATTAATTAGCAAAACCACCTAGGGAGCACTTGTGCTTTCTGCTCCTCAAAAGTCCCACGCACCTACACAAACAAACTGAGAACTCGCAACCAACGCAATAAAGGGGTTGTCAATCCCTTCACGGCCACTTGCGAAAGTGAGATCTAATAAAGATAGTATGATAAGATAAATATATTTTTGGTATTTTATAATATAGATGCAAAAAGTAAAGATGCAAATAAAAGTAGATTAGAAGCAAATATCATAAGAGATAGACCCGGGGGGCATAGGTTTCACTAGTGGCTTCTCTCAAGATAGCATAAGTATTACGGTGGGTGAACAAACTATTGTCGAGCAATTGATAGAAAAGCGAATAATTATGAGATTATCTAGGCATGATCATGTATATAGACATCACGTACGCAACAAGTAGACCGACTCCTGCCTGCATCTACTACTATTACTCCACACATCGACCGACTCCTGCCTGCATCTAGAGTATTAAGTTCATAAGAACAGAGTAACGCATTAAGCAAGATGACATGATGTAGAGGGATAAACTCAAGCAATATGATATAAACCCGATCTTGTTATCCTCGATGGCAACAATACAATACATGCCTTGCAACCCTTTCTGTCACTGGGTAAGGACACCGCAAGACTGAACCCAAAGCTAAGCACTTCTCCCATGGAAAGAAAGATCAATCTAGTAGGCAAAACCAAACTTATAATTGGAAGAGACTTGTAAAGATAACTCAATCATACATAAAAGAATTCAGAGAATATTCAAATATTATTCATAGATAAACTTGATCATAAACCCACAATTCATCGGATCTTGACAAACACACCGCAAAAAGAGTTTACATCGAATAGTTCTCCACAGGAGAGGGGGAGAACATTGTATTGAGATCCAAAAAGAGAGAAGAAGCCATCTAGCTAATAACTATGGACCCGTAGGTCTGTGGTAAACTACTCACAACTCATCGGAGGGGCAAGGATATTGATGTAGAAGCCCTCCATGGTCGATTCCCCCTCCAGCAGAACGCCGGCGAAGGCTCCAAGATGAGATCTCGCGGATACAGAAGGTTACGATGGTGGAAATTGTGTTTCGTTTGCCCCCTGGATGTTTTTGGGGTACGTAGGCTTATATAGGAGGAAGAAGTACGTCGGTGGCCGCCTGAGGTTCCCACGAGGCAGGGGGCGCGCCCTATAGGGGGGGCGCCCTCCTATCTCGTGGAGGCCTCGGCTGCTTCTTGACTTGCACTCCAAGTCCTCTGGATCACGTTTGTTCCAAAAATCACGCTCCCGAAGGTTTCATTCCGTTTGGACTCTGTTTGATATTCCTTTTCTTCAGAATACTGAAATAGGCAAAAAAAACAGCAATATGGGCTGGGCCTCCGGTTAGTAGGTTAGTCCCAAAAATGATATAAATGTGTAAAATAAAGCCCATAAACATCCAAAAGGGGTAATATAATAGCATGGAACAATCAAAAATTATAGATACGTTGGAGACGTATCATCAACCACCACGTGTCTTCAGGGCCGCAGGGTGATAGGGCCAGCGGCGTTCCACACTTGCCTTTTGACTTCGCCTAGAAGCCAAGTCCGAGCGCTCCTTGGGCCAGGGGGCTACTGTCGGCGTCCTGGATTCAGGGGTATCCAGCCCTGCCTGCCTGCGGCCCACCATGTCGATTCATCAACGGCCTGGTACGGCCCAGCTTCAACACCAACACCGCAAGACCCTCGCGAGGGGCCAACCCTCGCGGGCCGGACGACGCCAAGACCCCCAAGGGAAGTGGCCTCCTCAAGAGGGCTCCTGAGGGGCGGAGAGATCTATGCAGCTTCCTCATGAGGCTCAGCTGACATGAGCCATGACGACCAAAGCCAGGCGGGTGCCAGGCAGGCGCCAGGCGGGTGCAGAGCGCAGGTTTCCTCTTTGGTGCAAGGGAGGAAAGCCACAGGCGCGGAGTCGCGAGGGATTAGCCAAAGGTTGCCATTATGGTGCAGCAAGACCAAGACCGCCAGGACGGCAGGATGGAGGTCATCACCGAGCCCACCGCAGCATCACGACCAGAGGCTTTTCACAGGCGAAGACTACTTTTGTCAGGATAGACTGTACTACTTGTCCCCTTTCAAATCCCGTCATTGTGGAATCCCTTCCCTCTCATATTTGGGAGGAGGACCAAGGCCAATATATATAGGACTAGCCACCACCGGGCGAGAGGACCGAAATCAGAATAAGCAGAGTACCATGCCAGCTCAAGAACACCTCACCTCCTGAGGCTTGTTCATCCTTTGTACTAGTTCATCCATAGCCCCTCGAGGCAATCCACCACACCACACTGGATTAGGGTATTACACCACAACGGTGGCCCGAACCAGTATAAATCTCTATGTCTTTGTGTCTCTTCGAGCTCGACGCGCTAGGCTAGGAGGATGGTGAGTAGGCAGGCTAGGCAGGTTGAGATCTCCGCACGCACCCCAGAGTTCGAACCTCTCAAGGGTTGCCGGATCCCTAAATACGATAGGTGCAAACAACAAAAGTAGTGTAATCCACAATATCCATGCTCAAAAAAGATGTCACCTTGAAGGCGTATCCTTGTGCGTCCTTCACAATGTCGAAGCGCAAGCAAATGCGGTGTAGAAGCGAGTCGTGGTGGAATGTATGAGGCTCACTCCCAAGAGCTCGAATGGTCAACTCACGTGAAGTGGAAGTCGACACAAAGTCCAAGTATCCTACACATGCACAACAAAGAACGTATGTGCATGGTAGATAAACATATCATCCATCATGATGGTTCTCATATCTTGCACATAACCATCAGAAGCTCAAGTGCATGAATAATATGATGCAACAATGGCTATATTCATGGCACTAGGTGTATGGTGCAAAGAGGTTAGACAAGGAATATGTCAAAATCTCCAAATATATGTGAGAATGCATGCTATGGGGCCAATCTCATTAGCAAGACTAAAAACATTGTTGCACTCAATACATGTCAAATCATCTAGCATGAGAGAGGCAACACATGGAGATATATGACAAGAAGCAATAACAATCATGTGCAAAGCATGGAAATGGTTGTCATTAACCGCATGAAACAAGCAATTATGAATCATCGGTGATGCAATACACAAAGCAAGAAAATCAATCATGTCGTGCAAACTAGTGGAGCGAAGATGCAACACACTAGAGGAAATCATGGCAATCATGTCCTGTGAGAAAATAGTGGATATAGGAAATGCACATGACATATCGCAAGCACGAAGGCAAATCATGGTCAAAGTATCATCATAGGAATGGGTCACAAATGGAACATGGCAATAACAAGCAATATCTCCACCAAGCTTGCGAATACACATACAGGTAGTAGAATCAATCATCATGTGTAATGCAAAGTGTTGGAAGGGAGAGGGAGGATTGGTGGAATCATTTGTTGTATTGCTTGAGCCTCGTGGGCATATATATAGGAGTACATGGTCATCTTGGAGTACAAGGCAAGGTAGAATAATATCCTATGCTATCCCAACTTTCCTAATAATCACGATACTCAACATCCCCCCGCAGTCACAACGGTAGTGACGCGGACAGTGAGACTGAGAAGAATCCGAAGGTAAGCCGACGGACACCCCCCCCATAGTCGTAATGGTCAACACATCACAGAAGTCGTGGCTGGAGTGAAATCGACGAGGTTGCTCAAGCAAGGCGGTTGCCCTTTGTGCCATTTGTCAATGTAGCCGAGAGCATAGGGTGGTGTAGCCGTGGTCGACGTAGCCGTGTGAAGAATGTCATGGTCGATGTCGAGTCGGGGTGGCCGGTGTTGAGGTAGTCAGCGTGGACTGGGAAGAAGGGCGGAAGCGGCCTTAGGAGGAGGCGGCGGCAAGGTCAAGAACGCGGTGGCGATGCTCGAAGTAGGCGAGGAAGAACCCGACGGCATGACAAAGACCGGCGCGGACAATGGCATTCCCACGCCTAGGAAGACAATGGGGCTCACACCACATAGGAGTCGAAGCGCGTGGACGGCGAAGTGGACCGCGTGCCGCGGTGCTATAGCCTGAAGGGGCGACGCAGCGGCAGCATGCGGGTCGGGGCGACTGCGGGGAAGACCTCGGGGCAGAGGTAGGGACCGCGTGCCATGCTTTCTATGACCCGATGGGGCGACGCAGCGGCAGCACGAGGGTCAGTGCAGCCATGGGAACGACTGAGCGGATGGCCTCGAGGCAGCGGGGGACCGCGGGCCGCGTCACTACGGCCTCAAGGGTGATGCAGCGGCAGCGCGCGGGTCAGTGCAGATGCGGGGAGAACCATGGGGCGGCGGCAAGGACTGTGTGTCATGCTCGCTACAGCCTGATGGGCCGACTAGTGGCGGCGCTAGGGTCGGTTTAGTCATGGGGACGGCCTAGAGTGGACGGCCTCGGAGCGGCAGTGGACCGCAGGTTGCGGCACTACGTCCCGAAGGGCCGACGCAGCGGCAGCGTGCGGATCAATGCAGCCAAGGGAAAACCATGGGGCGGTGATGCTATGCTCCGAAGGGACGACACAACGGCAGCATGTTGCTCAGTCGGTGCAAACACGCATAAACTTGATGACGATCTTCACAATGCGTGCATGTACGGCGTCCAACATGGACAAGTCCAACATGTCCTCATCCAAGATGTTCCATGTAGCCACATGTGCATGCACTGTGAACATGGCATAGAAGTCTGGATGCATACAGCAGACGAGCAGCACGGCTAGATGCACCAGCTTAATTGGCGGCCAAGCCAGCGTATGTGCGGGCATCCGGGAGGAGAGCAACGCTCGCGCGTGGTGCGCTTGTGCCCTCGGGCCATGCGGTGCAGGATGATTGGCCAACATGGGACCGAGCGAGCAGCAGGCACATCGACGCGTCTCGGGGGTTGGGTGCGACATATGCCAAAGGATGGCTTATCATGGTGGGAGCGAGTAGAACGTCTCCGGTGCCTGGAAGCGGGATGAGGCGTAGACACAAACGCCGGCGCACTTTACCCAGGTTCGGGGCTCTCCTAGGAGATAACACCCCTAGTCCTACTCTACGGGGTCTCCGCATGATCACTAAAGCACTAGTGAATACAATGGTGCTCCTCGAGCTGTATGCTAGAGGTAGAAGGAGGCAGGGCTAGCTCTCTTCTTCCTCTAGGGTGGAAGCTAGTTCTAACCAGGTGGGAACCCTTTGCATGGGTGCCCTGAGGGGTTTATATAGGCGTACCCCCCAAGGGTACAATGCTAATCTGGCCGGGTACTGGACCCGGCTGTCAGTGTCTCTGGTCGCCGGCTGCTGGGGCCCGCCGCCTGGTGGGCCCCGCCGACTGGTCTGGTACGGAGCCGACAGGCCGCCCCCGCCGTTGGCGGGTCTGGTTGGTGGCCGATCACTGTAGCCACGATGCTAATGACGCAGGCTTGGTTAGTGGGGCGTGGCTACAGTCCCACCGCCTGGTGGGAGATCACGGTAGCCACACCATGTCTTATCTGGTTAATGGTGCACGGGCCTCGAGGGAGGAACTGGCCGCCTGCTGGAAGCCGGCCTCCCTCCGGTCCGGCTGGTCCGGCCTCCCCGTCTTCCGGGCTCTCATTGTCGGGTACGGCCCGCTGTCTGCGAGCCGTACCGACAGGCCGTCGTGAGAACAGAGCTCCGCCTGTCGGGAATGACGTCAAGGGGGAAGTGGCAACAGTGCCGCGTCATGCGAAGATCTCTGCCTGTACAGGGCACTGTAGCCATGCCAAGCCCTGGATTCGAGGGTTACGGGCTACACTGTTGCCTCACCCAGTCTTGTCCTCTTTATGAGGGGCGCAGACTCTGAGGGCACTGGGTGGCCGCCTGCTAGAAGCCGGCCTCTTTGGAGGCCGTCTGCTAGGAGCCGGCCTGTCTTGGTGACGTCTGCTGGCGCACAGCCGTCTTCGGGCAACCGGCCGTTGAGCCCGCCGGCCACCGGAAGGTGGCGCTTTATTCTGAAGTCTTGTGGGGCGGAGCTGGCCCAAAGTCTTGAAAGGCTCAGGGACTCGGGTGAGGCTACCCATGGCCCATTACTCCGACAGTAGTCCCCGAAGCTGGTGAGGCGTCGTGGTCGACGGGCCGTGAAGTCTCAGCAGCTTCCCCTCTTGCCGTGCTTTGAACGAATGCTCGGTCCACCTTGTGACGCACCGACTGACGGAGTCGATTCGACAAGGCGGGCTCGTCCGCCAATTTCGAATGTCAAGGAGGGAAACAGATGGCGTGCCTGCTAAGCTTCCTTAGGCCTGCCGCTAGCCACGAGTGCGCCACGCGGTGCACGTCAGCCTGGCCAGCCTGCCAACCCACGCTCTCGATGGGACGTGACAGCAGGCCGGGCCCGCCACCACCGGGCCTCGGCATGCGGGCGGATCCGCTGTAGTCGAGGCGGGTGGTTGTGATTCCTGCAAGAGTTACTGTGCAGTAACTCTACGTAATAATCAGGGGGTCGTGGAGTCATGGACGCAGTTAATCCCACGATCCCACGTCCCGCCCCCTCAGCTTCACAGCCCAAGGGCTATAAATAGGTGGAGGCAGGGCAGCGACGGAGCACGCGCGCCCTCCTCCCCACTCTTTCTTCTTCCTCTCTCTCTGCTGCCGCTGCTCAGTGCCCGCCGTCGCGCCGCCACAGCTCGCCGTCGTTGAGCTCCACCTTCCCCCGCAGCTCCGTTTGGACGCCATGGCGCGTGAGAAGGGTGGAGACTGGGACGGTTCGATGGTGATCGAGGGTCACCTCACCTTCCTCCGGGCCACGCATCGGATTCCCAATGCGGCATTTGTCAAGGTGTGGGTGCCGCCGCGGGAGGAGATTTCGCCGGCACCGCAGGGGGGCGAGCGGGTCGTCTTCCGCTCGCATTTTCTCCGCGGCTTCAGCCTCCCGTTGAGCGGGTTCCTCTGCTCATTCATGGACTTCAACCACATCCAGCCGCACCACATGACGCCCAACACCGTGACGCTGCTGTCCACCTTCGTCACGGTGTGCGAGGGCTACCTCGGCATCCTCCCCACCATCGAGCTATGGGCGGCCTTCTTCTACGGCAAATTGGGCACCTCCGCCAAGGAGACGGCGGCCGAGTGCGGCGCCTTCGTCACCGTGCACCAGCCGTCGAAGAAGAATGCCTTCCCAGTCACCAAGCTGTCATAGTCGGCGAGACTGTGGCAGCAATCTTACTTCTATGTGGAGAACGTCGACCCGGCAGTCGACTTCATCAACCTGCCGGCCTACGAGTCCGGCCCCTCTGTTGGGCTTCAGCCCAACTGGGGCTACAAGCCGAAGCCCGTGTCGGCTGACACGGCTGCCGCCATTGGTCGGCTCCGGGTGCTGACGGAGGCGGAGGGTATCGTGGCGTCCGACCTGCTGATTGCCTTCGTCGAGCGCCGGGTTCTCCCGCTCCAAGGCCGTCCTCATCCGATCTATCGGATGAGTGGGCACCGTGACCCAAGCTGGATGTGCACGAAGGAGATGTCGACTGCCGAGGTGGCGAGGATGGTGAATGAGATCTCCGACCTCAAAATGTCGGAGGGATCCTGGCGGTTCGGGAAGCGGCCGTACTCTCGCGACAACCCGCCGCCTGCCGTAAGTCTCTTGGCTTCTACTTTTTTAGATCTTGCTTTAGTCTTGATCTTGGTATGAAGTGGTTCCTTCTCTGGAGCACAGATCTATATGTCTGCGGTGACGGCCGCCATTGGGAGGTGAGCGACGAGGACGACCTCGACTTAGGGGCGGCTGCCTTGGAGGACGACGCCGTAGGCGGCGGCAACGGAGCAGACGGCTCCGAAGAGGGCGCGGCGTGGAGACCTGGCCTGACGACGACGACAGAGACGAGCTGCGCCCTGCCCGGAGCACCGCTAACACTGGCGCAGACCCCTCCACCGGGCCGTCTGCTCGAGGTGGCAAGCACAAGCAAAAACAGGGCGCCGCCCTATTCGGCAGCGCGCCGAAGAAGCCCAAGAACCCGGCCGCGGCGACCAGGCGGAAAGAGGCCGCGGTGAAGGTGGCCAAGTTCCAGAGGCAGTCGAAGGCGCCGCCCATGGTGTAGGCGTAAGTACTTCTCTTACGCCTCCCCTTACTTGCCGATCTGGCCTAAAAATCTTCTTTGTCTTGCTTTCTTATCTCAGGGCCCCGCTCGCCCTCAACAAGCCCCCCGCCGCCTCGGTCATCAGGTCGGTGGAGACTTCCACCACCTCCCGGCGAATTGATCCGGCTGCCGACCTCCAGGAGGCGCAGGAGCAAGAACGCGCAGGAGGTGCGCGAGGAGCAGGAAGCCGCCTGCCTGGAGAAGGCGGAGGCTGACAAGGCGGAGGCGTCTACGCTGAGGAAGCTGGCGCAGGCGGAGGTCGATGCCGCGGCGAAGGAGCGGCTTGCAGAGGTCGCGTGCCGCCAGGAGCCGCTGCTCGTGACTCCCCTGAATTCTGCGCCACCTCCGTCAGAGTTTGTGGCGACGATTGGGGGAGCCGGCGACCAGCAGCCGGTCATGGAGAGGGAGGGCAGCGATGTTGCCATGCCGGACATCATCGTGCCTCCGCCACCGCCGACTGGCGGAGTGCAAGATGGGCAGCTGGCCGCCCCGCTGGTGCCACCAGCCGGGAACGAGGTGGTGACGGGCCCAACTCCTGAGGTCTGCACACCCGTGCGCCGCCGTCTTGCGAAGGCAGCCTCGGCACCGCGACCCCTGTAGGCTGGCGCTACAAGCTCGTCGGTACCCGACACCGAGGTGACCAGCACCGCGCCCGCCGGTTGGGTACATGAAGGCGAAATGGGAGCCTTGAACTAGGTGGCCCTCGACGTCTAGGCCAAGCTCCCGGCTGAAGCCGACGCCCTCAAGCGGTGCAACGAGGCGTTCCTGGATTCGCGAGCAGCCATCCGAGTATGCATCTTACTTCTTTGTTTTTGATCTTTTATTTCTCGATGGGGACGCACCAGCGCACCCACTGGGTGTAGTCCCCAAGTTTCGGGCCGGCTGCTGAGCAGGTGGTCCGGAACTTTAACTTGTGAGCATTAAACGCTAACTCCTTCTGACATCCCTATTGTAGGATTACCCAACCTTTGCGCGACCACCTTCAACTCCGGGGTGCGGGAGCTGGAGAAGCAGACCGCCAACTTGTCCGAGAGCCAGAGTAAGTTTTGTCTTTCTTTCTTCGCAGGCGCGCGCTGGAGCACTTGCGGGTTGTAGTCCCCGAGATTCAGACAGACTGCTGAGCAGTCGGGCCGAATCTCCCCAGCAACTGTATTTCTCTTGTTGACTGTTGATAACTTCTTTCTCTGCGGGGGCGCGATAGCGCACCCGCGGGCTGTAGTCCCCGAGATTTGGGCCGACTGCTGAGCAGTCGGGCCGGATCTCCCCGGCAACTGCATCCCTTCTCTGTTGATTGATTGATGCCCTTTCTTCTTTTCTCTTTGCAGAAGCCAACGCCGCCTTGCAGCAGCAGCAGCTGGGCGAAGCAAACACTGTACTGCGTGGTAAGGAGGCGGAGTGCATCAAGCTGGCCGAGAAGCATGACCGACTGGTCATGCAGCTCGCGGAGCAGACGGAGTGTCTCAAGACGGCTCAGAAGGAGGCGAAGACGAAGGAGACCGACCTCCTCGCTGAGTTCGAGATCGAGCGCTCCGCCTGGGCCGACAAGGAGGCGCAGTTGACTGCCTGCTTCGGAAGCATTGAGGACTTGGTCGACGGTAGGCCTCTTCTTTTTCTTTCTTTCTTTGAGCCACTGGCCCCTATACAGGCCAACTGCTGGCTTCTAACCTCTGGCTTCCTTGCCCTTCATCCGAACAGACTTCTTCCTAGGTCACTCCGTCGCTACGAACCAGGCCATTGAAGTTCATCATTAGGAGCGGAGAGCAGAAGGCGTGCATATTGCCGCCGACGCTCCTCGAACCCTTAACGAGCATCTTCTCAGCATCCAGGCTCGCCTTCGGCCGGCCCATCAGATGTTGCGCCGTCTTTTGCGCATCGAGGCCCAAGCGATCTCCGCCCTCTGGCCAGGCATGCAGGCTCCGCGCACTCCCAGTCGGACTGCCGACTGGCTAGAGGTGGCGGCCGGCCGCCTGGAAGCCTGAAAGGGCTCCTCGGCCTGGGCTGGGGCGCGCCAGGCCCTGGAGTTCATCAAGGCGTGGTACCCTGGGCTAGATCTAGCCCAGCTGGCCACGTTTCGGCTAGAGGCCCAGGAGGAGCTGGTGGCGGTGGAAGGCGGCCTTGTGAGGAGGGCAGCGGCGATTGCCGACTACACCGACACCAGAGTATTCGTCCCGGAGCTGGTTGACGAAGGCGCCAAGGCCCCGTTGGAGTGGTTCGGTCTGAACCCGGAGGACAGCGAGGACTCGGCCAAGGTGATTGATTCCAGCGATGAAGGGTAGGAGGCAGAGGATGAGGAAAGCGAGGAGGATGCGCTGGAGGTCAGAGCGGATGGCCAGCCTCAATCTGACTGCACCTCGAGCAACGACCCATGCTCAAGTGCGCCGACTGCTGCTGGAGGCGGCCAGGAGGAGACCGACCAGCCGCCCATTCCACCGACTGGCGCCGCCAACTCTACTGTCCAGCCGTCCACTTCTCCGACCGGTGCCGCCGACTCCGCCATCCAGTCAGAATCCTCCGCTGCCCCAACCGGCGCCACCGACTCCACCGTCCAGCCGGAGTCCTTTGCCGCTCCTTAGGCTGTTATCTTTTATTTTTCTGCTTATCAGTCTCGACAAACTTCAATTAAATTTGCACAATTCCACCCGCGGGGTGTATATCAAACTCTGTTGAATGCTGGCCAATGGGCCATTTGCTATGTAAATATCCTTTGTCACAAATTACGCTTTGTTTGCCGACTTCTGACTTTTCTTGCTTTCTACTCCTTGCTTTTTTCCTTTGCCTCCCTCCCTTGGCTATCCTCTTGCCAGCCAAATAGCCGCTCTGCGGACTGCGGCTGGGTTGAGTACTTAGCTATTTTCGGGAGGGAAAGTACTTAGTCGTTTGGAGTGTTGGCAAGGTAAGCAGAAACCGGCCGGCCGGCTGCTCAGCAGCCGGCCGAAAAGTGGGATGCCGGCCCAAACTATATGCGCGTTTTTCCTCAACCATTTTTCATGTGGGCATTGCTTTACAACCCCTGTCCACTGTATAGTCGCTCTGCAAGCTGCGGCTTCTGACAGGAGAAGTTTTTTGGTGCCGACACACTACTTGTCTGACTGCAGGAAATGGCATATAGAGGAAGGCGGCAAGCCTCCGGGCCGACTGGTTGAAACTGGTGCCAGGTGGAATAATAAAACAACACATTCCTAGGCATAACACTTATCATATAGATAAAAGAGGGTAGTCCCTGAGCTCTTCTTGGGGGACCCAGAGTCTTCGTACTTAATACAAAAGGTAGCGTGATACATACTGATTTTAACTGTAAAATCTCCAGAGGAGATTTGTGTTCCATGGCCTCTCTGTCTCCTTGCCTGAGTCATCTCTTTTGCGTGCTCTGGGCTTCTGAGCGTCGATCAGGTAGTAGGAACCATTGCCCAGTACTTTGCTGACGATGAAAGGGCCTTCCCAAGGTGCCGAGAGCTTGTGTTGGCCGGCTGTTCGCTGGATCAGCCGGAGCACAAGGTCTCCCTCTTGGAAGGATCTTGGCTTCACCTTGCGGTTGTAGTATCGGCGCAGACTCTGCTGGTAGATGGCGGACCGGCTGAGTGCCAACAGTCGGCCCTATTCCAGCAGATCGACGCCGTCTTCTCGTGCCTCCTTGGCGTCCGCCTCGGTGTACATGGTGACTCGTGGGGAGTCGAATTCTATGTCCTTCGGGATGACAGCTTCAGTGTCGTAGATGAGGAAGAAGGGTGTGAAGCCGGTCGACTTGTTCGGAGTTGTGCTCAGGCTCCAGAGGACGGCCGGCAGCTCATCGAGCCAGCAGTCGGCCAAACATTCTACAGGCTCGACCAGTCGGGGCTTAATGTCGGACAGGATGAGGCCGTTTGCTTGCTCCACTTGGTCGTTTGACTGCGGGTGGGCAACGAACGCTAGGTCCAGCCGGATGCCCTGCGTCGCGCAGAAATGAGCCAAGGCTCCTTTGGCGAAGTTTGTGTCGTTGTCGGTGATGATGTTGTGTGGTATGCCGTACCGAGTGGTGATGTCGGCGATGAAAGTCACGGCAGTCGGCCCATTCAGCTTCTTGATTGGCTTTGCTTCTATCCACTTGGTGAACTTGTCCACGGCGACAAGCAAATGAGTCATGCCGCCCCGAGCCGTCTTGAATGGCCCCACCATGATCACGCCCCAAACGGCAAAGGGCCAGGCAATGGGAATGGTCTTGAGCGCAGAAGCCAGCAAGTGTGGCTTGGAGCGGAACTTCTGGCACCCTTTACACTTCTGGACCAATTCTTTGGCATCTTCTAGGGCAGTCGGCTAGAAGAAATCATGGCGGAAAGCTTTGGCAACAAGTGATCTTGCCGTGTGGTGACCACATTCACCTTGGTGGATATCCATGAGGATTGCTTGACCCTGGTCCGGCTCCACGTAGCGCTGGTACACACCAGTAACACTGCGCAGCACCAGTTCTTTGTTGACTATGGTGTATGCTGCTGCCCGCCGTTGCACTTGTTGGGCTAGGATCTCATCAGTCGGCATCTCTTTGTTCACCAGAAAGTTGAGGATGGGTTGAGCCCATGAAGGTGCTGCTATTTCTTCGACTGCCATGACTGCAACTTGTATAAGGGCGGTTGGGCCGGGAGGTGGCGGGTTGGAGTTGGCAGCCGCCTGTTGAGTTGAAGAAGTCCCCGGGCCGACTGCTGCAGTCCCCGGGCCGGGCTCTGAAGTCCCCGGGCCGGGTGCCATGGCTGCAGTCCCCGGGTCGCCTGCCGAAGTCCCCGCACCGGCTTCTGGGGCCCTCAAGTCGGATCCAACTGCTTCAGGAGGGGCCGGCACGAAGATGGAGTCGGACTCTGGTGATGGCTTGACAGACGGCTTAAGGAGGCACTGGAGGGCGACGCCGGCTGGTATTGCTTGTCGGGTGGAGCCGATCCGTGCCAGGGCAACTGCTTGCTTGTTGTCATTTCTTGGCACATGGAGGAACTCGCACCCGTCAAAGTATCCACTGAGTTGCTGTACGAGGAAGCGGTAGCTTGACATATTTGCATCCTTGGCATCCCAGTCGCCTGACGACTGTTGGACCACCAAGTCGGAGTCACCATAGCACAGGATCCGGCGAATGCCGAGTTCCTTGGCAAGCCGGAGCCCATGTATGAGTGCCTCGTATTCAGCTATGTTGTTGGAGGCGGCAAAGTGGATTTGCAGCACATATCTGACCTTGTCGCCTTTGGGAGAGGTGAGGACGATGCCGGCTCCCAGACCGGTGAGCATCTTTGAACCATCAAAGTGCATCCGCCAATGGGTAGAGTCTGGCGCTGGCGGCAAATACTGGGTCTCGGCTCAGTCGACGAGGAAGTCGGCCAGTGCTCGTGACTTGATGGTGGTGCGAGGCTGGTAGTAGATGGTGTAGGGGGGCAGATCTATGGCCCATTTGGCCACTCAGCCTGAGGCATCTCGGCTTCCAATGATCTCAGCAAGCGGAGCAGTGCAGACAACAGTAATTGGGTGCTCTTGGAAGTAGGGCTTCAGCTTCTTGGCGGCGAAGTGCACGCCATAACACATCTTCTGATAGTGGGGGTAGTTTTGCTTGGAGGCGGACAGTACTTCACTCAAGTAATATACCGGCCTCTGGACCGGCAATACTCTACCCTCCTCCTTGCGTTCCACCACTATGACCGTACTGACCACCCGACTGGTAGTGGTGATGTAGAGGAGCATGGGCTCTTTATCAGTCGGAGCCGCCAGGATAGGCGGGGTGGTCAACATCTTCTTGAGCTGGAGAAAAGCATCGTACGCCTTGTCGTTCCACTCGAAAAAAGTGGTCTTCTTCATGAGCTGGTACAGGGGAAGAGCCCTCTCGCCTAGCCGACTGATGAAATAGCTGATTGATGCCACACAGCTGGTGAACTTCTGCACGTCCAGCAGTCAGGTGGGCACCTCCATCTTCTCAATGGCCTTGATCTTCACAGGTTTGCACTCTATGCTCGCTCTGAGACCAGGAAGCCGACAAGCTGGCATGCTAGTACTCTGAAGACGCATTTCTCCAGGTTGAGCTTGATCTGGAATCGGCGCAAGTTCTCAAATGTCTCCTTGAGGTCTTCCAGCAGTGTGCCACGCTTCTCCGTCTTCACCACCACATCGTCCACATAAACATGGTCATTTCTGCCAAGTTGCTTGAGGAGGTATGTCGGTGTCAAAACCGGCGGATCTCGGGTAGGGGGTCCCGAACTGTGCGTCTAGGCGTATGGTAACAGGAGACAAGGGACACGATGTTTTTACCCAGGTTCGGGCCCTCTCGATGGAGGTAAAACCCTACTCCTGCTTGATTGATATTGATGATATGGGTAGTACAAGAGTAGATCTACCACGAGATCAAGGAGGCTAAACCCTAGAAGCTAGCCTATGGTATGATTGTTGTTAGTCCTATGGACTAAAACCCTCCGGTTTATATAGACACCGGAGAGGGCAAGGGTTACACAGAGTCGGTTACAATGGTAGGAGATCTACATATCCGTATTGCCAAGCTTGCCTTCCACGCCAAGGAAAGTCCCATCCGGACACGGGACGAAGTCTTCAATCTTGTATCTTCATAATCTTGGAGTCCGGCCAATGATGATAGTTCGCCTATCCGGACACCCCCTAGTCCAGGACTCCCTCAGTAGCCCCTGAAACAGGCTTCAATGATGACGAGTCCGGCGCGCATATTGTCTTCGACATTGCAAGGCGGGTTCCTCCTCCGAATAATTCATAGAAGATTGCGAACACTAGGATAGTGTCCGGCTCTGCAAAATAAATTCCACATAACTCCGTAGAGAGAATAATATTTACACAAGTTCAATCTGCTGACGTATTTTGTGGTGTGACGTCACGCCACGGCCAAGCCTTTATTCGAATCGTTTTTATTATTCCACCTCAGCGCGTTTAGCGAAGCGGTTTCCTTGGCACGTCTTGTCGAAGCAGAGATTGTGTCCCCTTATTCCGGGATTCTCATCAATACGGACGTGGGTAACCCAACCACACCATTGATTGTGGCGCTTGGGAGATAAGCGAGTTTTACCAGGCTGGTGGGGACGCATAGTTTCGTCCGCCCATATATAAGGGGATAACGATCCATCTTTTTACCTATGCCTTCTTCCTCCTTTGCTTATCCATCTCTGCGCACTCGAGCTCCAGCGCCCAAGTCCGCACATCTCACCTCAACCTTCTCCAGCCATGTCCGGAGCGGGAGGCAAGTGGATGGCCTCCTCCGTTACGGAGGGGCACATCAAGAAGCTGCGCGGCGCCGGATATTTGTCCAGCGACATCGCGCACCGGCTCCCCGATGAGGGGCAGCTCATCCCCACCCCTGGGCCCCATGAGAGAGTGGTATTCCTTCCCCATTTCCTCCGCGGACTGGGCTTCCCACTCCACCCCTTTGTTCGGGGGCTCATGTTCTACTACGGCCTAGATTTCCACGATCTGGCCCCAAATTTCATCCTCAACATCTCGGCGTTTATCATCGTGTGCGAGGACTTCCTCTGCATCCAGCCCCACTTCGGCTTGTAGCTAAAGACCTTCAATGTCAAGCCGAAGGTTGTGAAGGGCAGCCAAGCGGAGTGCGGAGGCGCCATGGTGGGAAAGATGCCCAACGTCACTTGGCTCGAGGGCGCCTTTGTGGAAACCATCAAAGGGTGGCAATCGGGGTGGTTCTACATCACCGAGCCACGTGACCCTGAATGGGCGGCGGCCCCCGAATTCAGATCTGGCATCCCCATGCGGCTCACTTCCTGGAAAGAGAAGGGCCTGCTATGGGGTAATTCGGAAGAGCTGACCGGACTTCAATCCTGTCTCCAAACCCTGGTGAACAAGAAGCTCAAGCTTGTCAACGTAATCCAGGTCTTGCTCATCCGCCGGATTCTCCCCTGCCAACAGCGGGACTTCAACTTGTGGGAGTTCGACCCGGCACAGCACCAGACCTTGAGCGGGCTCTTCGACACTACGTATGAAGAGGCCTGGAGGGTGCTGTTCAAGGGCGCCGAGGCTCCCGCATCCCCTACCGAAGATCGCGGATTCAGCTCGCAGCATCCGGCTGGCGAGGTAAGCCATGTTATCCTTTATGGGACACTTGCTTTTCATAGTTTGACTCTATGTGGGATCTAAACTCCCAATACTTTTAATAGGCCTGGCAGGAGACGTCCGGACAGGTTAACTGTCCGGCTCCCCTTCCAGAAGACCCAGCGGATGCCCGTTTGACAGGGCTGCTAGTCCCGGCGCCTTACGTGGTGCCGGAGAAGAAGGCCAAGAAGAAGGCCACGGGAACCCGGAGGAGTTCCCGGCGTCAGGAGTTATCGGATTCATCATCCGATGACTCCGAGGCGGACTCCCGCCATGAGGACGAGGAGGAGAAGAAGGAGGCCTCTCCCCTAGCGGCGGGAGAGAAGAAGAGGAAGGCCTCCCCAACGAGGGAGGCCGAAGGGTCCAAGAAGGGAAGGACCCTTCCCCCGGACTGTTCCGCCAATGCCGGTGACGGTGACGAGGAGTGGCCCTCAAGGGCCAAGCCCCTGGCGAGATCGTAAGTATCCGGACTCCTGAATAACTCATAATTTTCTTTTGTCGCATAGCATCTTTTAACGCCGCATACAACCCTGTAGTCCGCCCAAGGACGATCTTCCCGCTTCGTCGAGCGGGTCCTTGGGTACGTCGGATGTGAATAGCACTTCACTTCCGGCCGCCTCCTCCCCCCGTGACGCCGACGACGCCGAGGTGGGATCCCGGAAAGGGACCCACCAGGAGGAGGAGGCCCCGGAGGTGCCGCAGGGCAACCTCCCAGACTTTGGACCGGACTCCGCACCGGAACCTGCAGTGGTTCCAGAGTCCGGCGGGCGGCCCCTTCGTAAGAAGGGCAAGACTGTGACGCCGGCGGCCTCCGTCCAACCGGAGGCGCCGGATAACTTGCTGGAGGCGCTCAATGGCGCTTCCATCGAAGAGGAACACCGCACTGTCATGAGTGTGGTGATTCAGAAGGTTCAGCTCGCCAAGAGCGGGCTGACCGAAGCCTGCAGCAGCCTTCTAACAGGCTTTGAGGTAAGAATTTTAAGTTATGTAAAATAGTACCGCATAGACAGTAGCCCTTGATGCTCGGTTCGGTGTTCGGAAAGAAAAGCCAGACTGAGGATCTAAAAAGATATATGCAGGAGTCTTAAAAAATATGTCAATATGGGAATGCAGGCTGCGTTGCTGACCTCTGCCGCACTGACTGCGAAGGTCAATACCTTGAAGCAGAGACTTGAGCGGTCCGAGAGCGAGCTCGGCCATGCCAAGAAGCAGCTCGAGGACAAGGAAGGTGAGTAACACCGTATTAAAGTTGTACCTTACAGAAAAGGATTTGGTTGCAAGAGAAATGACAAGGATAACGTGGGTACTCCAGGGGCTACGAACAAGGTGGCGACCCTAAAGGAGGCGGTGTCCGCTGCCGAACGCAATGCGGCCGCGGAACGTGCCGGGCGAGAGAAGCAGGAGGCACGGGTGGCGGAGGTACAGCAAGAGCTCCAGGCTCTCATGGAAAAACACGAGAATTTGGAGCGTGACTCGAAGACTCAAGAGTCCGAGCTTGCATCGGCTCTTGAGAGTGCCAAAGCCGCTAAGGCCGAAGCCCACAAGGCCCTCCAGGAAATCGAGGCATTGAAGAAGATAGCGGCGGGTAAGGCATTCTTCATGCAAAGCAAGCATGTAAAAGTGAATTACCTGTTACTTACCCGAATTCGGAGCTCTCTAGGAGCGTTCGCAGATCTGCCCCGCAGCGTGTCCGATGCTGCCGCTTTCTTCAGAGCCGAGGAGGGTAGCTCGACGGAGAAGGTGTTCTGGTCTCAGTATGCTGAGGCCGGACATCCGGTGCCCCTTAGCGACCAGCTGAAGCAGCTGGTCGAGCTCCACAAGGTGGCCGAACAGGCCATGAAGGGCCTTATAGTTTGGCTATGGCCCAAAGAGGCCATGCCTGGGAGCTACTTCGGCCTGGTGCGGCGGTTGGTGGATGCGTGTCCCTGGGTTGAAGTCATCAAGCACTCCGCCTGCATTGAAGGTGCCCGTCGGGCCCTTGCCCGTGCTAAAGTGCACTGGTGCAGGATGGATGCTGAGAAGCTTGTGACGGACGCGCCACCGCCGAGCAAGGAGTATCGCACACCCGAGATGTATTATAAGGGTGTCCTAAAGGGTGCCCGCATTATTGTGGGTGAGTGCTCCAAAGATGTAATATTTGAGTAGACTCGCATTTTGTTATCCTGTGCGCTGAAAACTTTGTTCATATGCGCTAAGCAACGCTTGTTAATTTAAAATATTACCTTCTGTGCGGCCGTTTATCAAATCTGAGAGATGGCAAGTCGTCGGCTTCAGCCCCCATGCCACGAGTGCTGGGGTGTTCGGGATAAACTTGAGCGCTCTTGTTCCCATTTTTGGGTCCATCTAGGGAGGCGATCAACACAACGAACAAGGCAACCGGACTTATAGTGCTTGAACACTCTCACTTAGCCATAGAATTCTATAATTTTAAATTTCGGCGAAGCCCCTAGTGTTCGGAAGGCCGAATTCGGGGCGCTATCCACGCCTGGGCCGGACAAAGCCGGTTCCTCGCTCTAAGCGGCATAAGTCTTTAGGGACTCGAAAAAACCTCTCGAACAGCGACCGGCTCTCGCCTCATCATGACGGTCAGTTTTAGCTTTCTCCACTTAGGTGCTCGCCCAGCTCAACTGGGGCACAATCGCAGTGGTTCTCCCAGCGCTACCTTAGCCGATATAACGGAACGTAAGGTACCAAAACATGGGAGCCGGGCAAACCCAACTATTGACCCAAGACATGATTCGGAGCCGATGCATATAATGCTATAAGTTCGGGGTGCCGCACTTGTGAAAGTGTTCGGACTTATCACACCATGATGTGGGGAACTTAAGCCCCTGGTGTATTTAGCCGTACCAAAGTGTACGGATGCAACATGTCATAAATGAACATATGTATAAGAAAGGAATGCAATTATAGGCAAAAAGCGATGCATTGTTTATTCAAAAAATACAGTCGTGAATGCAGAACGATACAAATAGTGCGATAAGCAAGGGGTGGAACTATTTAGCATGTCCCCCTCCAGGGGTAGGCTGCGGAATGGTGTATAAAACAGGTATAATGCTCATAATGGAGACTGAGGGAGTCCTGGACTAGGGGGTGTCCGGACAGCCGGACTATCATCGTCAGCCGGACTCCAAGACTATGAAGATACAAGATTGAAGACTTCGTCCCGTGTCCGGATGGGACTTTCCTTGGCGTGGAAGGCAAGCTTGGCAATATGGATATGTAGATCTCCTACCATTGTAACCGACTCTGTGTAACCCTAGCCCTCTCCGGTGTCTATATAAACCGGAGGGTTTTAATCCGTAGGACACACAACCATTACAACAATCATACCATAGGCTAGCTTCTAGGGTTTAGCCTCCTTGATCTCGTGGTAGATCCACTCTTGTACTACCCATATCATGAATATCAATCAAGCAGGAGTAGGGTTTTACCTCCATCGAGAGGGCCCGAACCTGGGTAAAAACATCGTGTCCCTTGTCTCCTGTTACCATCCGCCTAGACGCACAGTTCGGGACCCCCTACCCGAGATCCGCCGATTTTGACACCGACATTGGTGCTTTCATTGAGAGTTCCTCTGTGTCGTCACCGATAGGCTTGATGGCTCCTTCAATCAACAACAACGCAGTCCAGGGTGAGAATTTTCTCCCCGGACAGATCTTCGTGTTCGGCGGCTTCGCACTGCGGGCCAATTCGCTTGGCCATCTGGAGCAGATCGAAAGCTACGCCCCTGGCTATCAGGTCAGGTTTGGAAGCCTAAACTTCACGGCCGACATCCGCGGAGACTTGATCTTCGACGGATCCGAGCCACAACCAAGCGTGTCGCGCTGTCACGATGGGCATGATTTAGCTCTGCCGCCGGACAGTGCCCTGGAGGCCGCACACGAGTCCGCTCCGACCCATAGTTCGGAGCAGACCGCGCAGATCGAGGACAGGTGGCTAGACACCGCCTCGGGAGCTGCAACTTCTATGGCGATGGAGCCGAATACTGACCTTGTCCCTTATAAAGCTCGTGACTCCAAGGTGCCAGACTCCTTGCCGGACTCCGAACCTCCTGCGCCCCTGCCAATCGAATCCGATTGGGCGCCGATCATGGAGTTCACCGCTGCGGACATCTTTCAGCACTCACCCTTCGACGACATCCTAAATTCGCTAAAAGCATCTCTCGTTATTAGGAGAACCCGGGCCGGATTGCGGTCAGGATGGTTGGGATTCGGACGACGAAGAAATTCAAAGCCCACCCACCACCCACTTTGTAGCCACTATCGACGATCTAACCGACATGCTAGACTACGACTCCGAAGACATCGACGGTATGGACGACGATGCTGGAGACTACCAAGAACCAGCGCTTATCGAGCACTGGAAGGCCACCCCAACCCATGATGTATATATGGTGGACACCCCAAAAGAAAGCGATAACGAGGAACAACGGGACGCGGCAAAGGATAATTCTGCCGACAAACAACCAAAACGGCGACGCAGACGCCGCCCTAAGTCCCGCCTCGACAAAAACAACACTCCTAATGACCCAGCAATAGAGCAGGGCAAACCAGTGGACGACGAACATGCAACCAAGCAACCATCCGAACAGGACGAATCGGATAACCAATCCAAGCCCGGCGAAAACAACAGTCCAGACGATCTCACGCCGGACACACCACCGGAGCATAAGAACCTCCACAAAAGACTTGTCGCCACTGCAAGAAGCCTGAAGAAGGAAAAACGGAAGCTCAAAACAGCAGAAGACATACTCAGAATGAGGTGGAGCAAAGTACTCAAGACCGCGGACAAATATGGCAATGGCCACCAAACGAAGAGCTACCCGAAGCGCAAGCTACTGCCAGAATTCGACGAGGAGGCCATAGAGTCCCCACAATCAAAAAGCAAAGAGGCCGACTGGCCGGATAGACGACCAGATGACAGGCCAAAAGAGATAAGCGGCGGCGCACACAATCCGACTCATGATCCTCGGAAAACAGACGGCCCGGTCAGGTCCATTTATGGGCCAAAAAAGAGGGCCCCAGGAAGCAACACAACACGCCGAGTGTTCGGAGACAACGGCACACCCAAATACAGGGGCGCCGCACACCCACTATGTTTCACCGATGAGGTGCTGGATCATGAATTTCCAGCGGGGTTTAAACCCGTAAACATAGAGGCATATGACGGAACAACAGACCCTGGAGTCTGGATTGAGGATTACATCCTCCACATACACATGGCCAGAGGAGATGATCTCCACGCCATAAAATATCTACCCCTCAAGCTCAAAGGGCCACCTCGGCATTGGCTCAAAAGCCTCCCAGAAAATACTATTGGAAGTTGGGAAGAGCTCGAGGACGCGTTTAGAGCAAATTTTCAAGGGACTTATGTCCGCCCTCCGGATGCAGACGATTTAAGTCACATAACTCAACAGCCCGGAGAATCGTCACGTAAATTCTGGAACAGGTTCCTTACCAAAAAGAATCAAATAGTCGACTGTCCGGACGCCGAAGCCTTAGCAGCTTTTAAACATAATGTCCAAGACAAATGGCTCGCCAGACACCTCGGCCAAGAGAAGCCGAGAACAATGGCCACGCTAACAAGCCTCATGACCCGCTTTTGCGCGGGGGAAGACAACTGGCTAGCAAGATGCAGCACCAGCGACCCGAGTACATCCGAGATCAGAGATGGAAATGGAAAATCACGGCGCAGAAAGGATCGGCGCCGAAATGAAGGAAAAAGCCCAAAGAACACGGCGGTCAACGCCGGATTCAAAAGCTCGCGGTCGAACAACAAAACACTGCCTCTTAAGGACAACAGTGATGAGCTATCCAACTTAAACAAAATTTTGGATCGGATATGTCAAATCCACAGTACCCCCGGAAGGCCTGGAAACCACACCCACCGAGATTGTTGGGTTTTCAAACAGTCCGGCCGACTCAATGCCGAACACAAGGGGCTCGACGCGCCAACCGAGGATGATGACGAACCCCACCAGCAGAGCACCGGAAAACAGAAGACTTTCCCGCAAGAAGTAAAAACAGTAAACTCACTTCATGTGATAATACGGAAAAACAATGCGGCACTCACCAAAGTAGGTGTCGCACGGTCCACCCCAGCGGAACCTCGAGATTGGATGTCAAAACCAATTACTTTCGACCATCGGGACTATTCCAGAAGTACTCTAAACGCAGGATGGACTGCTCTGATATTGGATCCTATAATCGACGGACTACAATTTACAAAAGTCCTGATGGACGGCGGCACTGATTTAAACCTGCTATATCCGGACACAATCCGCAAGTTGGGGATAGACCTTACTAAAATTCGACATAGTCGCACTTCCTTCAAAGGAGTGACGCCAGGCCCTTACGCCAAGTGCACGGGCTCCTTCCTACTAGAAGTTGTGTTCGGGTCACCCGACAACTTCCGACGCGAAAAGCTAATCTTTCATGTCGCCCCATTCAAAAATAGCCATCAAGTACTATTGGGACGTGAAGCTTTTGTCCGCTTTAATGCAATACCACACTACGCATCTCTTACACTTAAAATGCCCGGTCCACGCGGCATCATCTCATTAAAAGGTCGTTCAAGACCCCGGACACGGCTAGACGAGTCTGGCATAAATAAGCTAGGGGCTCCCTAGCCGCACTCCCCTTCACAAGGGGCTGTGCGTATGAGCTAATATAAGCTCAGCTTTATTCATTCATCTATATTCCGATTTTTAATTCATTTTTTGCATGATTATTTTTCAAACTAAGTTCCTCTCCTTTACAGATGAACAGCGTGTTACACCCGTCCAGGATACAGCACAACGGAGAAACAGGCGCAGACGTGCAGCAGGGACCCGTGGCAAGGATTCTTTTCAGATTAAGACCCTGCGTAAACCTTTTTTACTGTCTCTTGTTGCTATATATCCCTTGGTTTCTCATTATAACTAGAGAGGAGACTGACGTTTTGGCATCGGCCACGTCAGAGGACCTTGCGTGTACCTGGACACTAGGGGCTTAGGGCATTGTTCTGCCCGTTATCATAAAGACCGAATACCTTAGGGAGTGTTCGGCGTCTCGAGTTAGGCCTTATATGCATCAGCTCCGAATCATGTCTTTGGTAAAATGTTGGGTTTGCCCGGCTCCTGTGTTTTGCTGCCTTACATTCCGTATCATCGATAACGCGGCACCAGGAGAACTACTGCGATTGTGCCCCGGTTTGGCCGGGCGAGCACCTCAGTAGAGAAAGCCAAAAACTGACTGTCATGATACAGCGAGAGACTGGTCAACCACTCGATCGACTACCGGAATGTTTAGAATTCCACCGCTTTGACGAAGGACCGTTTCCCGGTCAGGCACATACGCGCCCCGAATTCAGAGAGCGCGGTGCCACTAGGGGCTATATCGTAGCCCCACCCTCGAACTCCTATGGCAAAGTGAAAGTGATAAAGCATTATAGTCCAGTTGCCTCGTTTGCTACACTACCACCTCCTTCACAGGACCGAGACGTCGGATCAAGTGTGAAAATGCGATATTTTTGCAAACACCCCCGCACCTTGTGCGAGGGGGCTGAAGCCGACGACTGCCATCTTTCAGGTTATACACACGTATACATAAACGGCCGCACAGGAGATATTTTAATACTTGAACGCACAAGTACAAAAAGCGCTTACATCATAAACATCGTTTTACAAACCAAAACGTTCATTTGAACGTGACATTTCTTGAGCACTGCGACTCTATTACACGAGCACCACGCAGAACTTCCCCAAAATAGTGCTCGGCGGGTAATCGGCTCTCATCCGAACCCTGGGTCGCAACAGCGGTGGCATCCATCTCTGTCCAATGTGTCTTCACACGGGCGAGGGCCATCCGTGCACCCTCTATGCAGGCCGACCGCTTCATCGCCTTGATATGCGGCACCGCCCCAAGAAATTGCTGGAATAAGCCAATAACTATTCGGCTTGGGCCTATCCGGCCAGACATGAGTCACGATATCCGTCATGGCAAGTCCGGATAATCTATTCAGCTCAGCCCACTCGGCCAACCGATCGGTCAGCGGAAGTGAACGCTCCGGACTATGGAATTGAGACCAAAACAGCTCTTCCGTCTTGTGATCCTTCTGACTTCGGAAGTGCACAACGGCATCTGCCGCACTCGCCGCTAAGTCCATATAAGGATCCTCCGGACCCCACAGCTGGCCAAGTTGAGCATACTTTGGATCTGTAAACCTTCGACGTAGCAGAAAGGGCTTGCCGGCCACAATGTCTCCGGCCGGGCGCAGCTCCTCCTTTATAGCCCGCATTGCAGAACGGGCATCCTTGGCTTCGGCGGTGGCCTTCCCCAGGTCCTCTCGCTCCGCTAGGCGCTCCTTTTCAAGAACCTCATGGTGGTCGGTAGCATCTTTTAACTTCACGGCCATCTCCTCCCTGCTTCGGCAGTGCGCAGCCCTTTCGGCTTCTAGCTCTTCGGCCGTCCTCGAGGCAGCTGCATCACTCCTTCTGGCTTTCTCCTTGGCTTGAGCAAGTTCTGCCCGAAGGTTCTCCACAGCAGCGGCACCATCTGCATTTAGCACACATGTTGTAAGGAGTGGGCCTCGGCTCCCTTACTAGGTGACCACGGAGACAAAACCTACCTTGCGACTCGTCAAGTCGTTTATTGACCAGCGCGATGTCCGCATCCGCAACGTCGAGCTGCCGCTTTAGTTCGGCAACTCCATCAGTCCGGCTAGCCACCGAACTATCCGCCACCTGCACAGGAAAGGAAAAAATCAATACCTGGGATTTTGATCCTCGGCACACTGTCGTTCTCGACACCCTACCGAGTCTTAGGGGCTACTATCTATACAGGGCACACTTCATGTGTAAAACTGTCAAAGGGTATGTCATTTTTACGTACCTCAAATCCCGCCAGCAAACTCCTGACGGCTTCACGCAATCCGCCTTCGGCGGATGAAATTCTTTCAATCACCGTACTCATCAGTGTATGGTGACCTTCTGAGATGGACGCCCTCTCAAGCAGATCCTTCAGCTCCCCCGGCCGCACACCAGTTGGTGTCGAACTATTCGGCCCTGCCGGACTCGGAGATACCCACCGTGAGACACTTCAGGCTCGTCCGCCCTATCCGATGGTGCGGCAGATGGAGGCATCTCGCTCTCCATCATCTCCGGACGGAGTTCCCCCGAAGATGAGCTCATCTGAGAAGGACGGAGATCCGAACTACAAGGTAAAAACTTAAGTTATCCTCAGAAGCACAAATAGGGATGTCCCTTATTACGAAACTCCCTTTTTTCTACTTACGGCTCGCTGGAGGGCTGATTCTTTAGGGGAGATTGTGCGGCCGGAGCCTCTCCGGACGCAGGACCCTCTGGTGAAGATCTCTTCCCCCGCTTTGGGGCTTTGGCCTCCGGGTTTTCGGAGGCGGTCCTCTTCTCCCCTTGGAAGGAGGGATTCTCGATCCCCCCTTCCTCAAAGGCCTCCTTGGTTGAGGCGGTAGTTCCTCTGTTCTCCCCTTCGCCTTCCTCTGAAGGCGCAACCTCCAGCATCCTGACCAGCACGGGATCCGGCGCGGTCTCTGGGAGGGGGGCCGGACACCGTATCAGTTTTTCTTGCGCTATCCACTCCTGTTTAGAGGGCAATTGGTCAAAAAGCGAATCATAGAAAGGCAAACAAACGGTATGTCCGGACACGGAGCTACTTACTTGTGTATCCAGCCAATTGCAGCTTAGGCCGGCATCCTCGGTCAATTCCGGACATGCCACTCGTGATCGGAAGAACAGTTTGTACATCTCCACGGGTGTCGTACCCATGAAGTGTTGAAGAATTTTTGGTCCCTCCAGATTAAACTCCCACAGCCGGAGAGGGTGGCGTTTGCAGGGCAGGAGATGCCTAATCAGCATGACCTGCATCACCACCACCAGATCGATCTCCCTCGCTTGGAGGTCTCAAATCCGGCCCTGCAGAAGGGGCACGTCCTTTGACGGCCCCCAGTTGAGCCCTTGGCTGACCCATGATGTCAGCCGCTCTGGAGGGCCCGAGCGGAAGATGGGTGGCGGCTTTTGCCTGCTGCCCCTGGGAGCGGTTATGTAGAACCACTCCTGCTGCCACAAGCCGAGCTCCTCCTAGAAAGAGCCCTCGGGCCATGGAGCATCGGCCCTTCAGTTTACAACCGCCCCGCCGCACTCTGCTTGACGCCCCTCGATCATCTTCGGCTCCACGTCGAAGGTCTTAAGCCACAAGCCGAAGTGAGGGGTAACACGGAGGAAAGCTTCGCAGACGACAATGAATGAAGAGATGTGGAGGATGGACTCCGGAGCCAAGTCGTGGAAATCCAACCCATAGTAAAACATGAGCCCTCTCACAAAAGGATCCATCGGGAAGCCTAAACCCCGACGGAGGTGGGATACAAACACGACATACTCGCCGGGCTCAGGGGTGGGGATGACTTCCCTTCGGCGGGCAACCTGTGTGAAACCTCGTAAGTCAGGTACTTGGCCTCTCGCAACTTTAGCACGTCCTCTTCCGTGACGGAGGAGGGCAACCACCGGCCTTGTGGGTTGGAGCCGGACATTGTTGAAAGTCCGAAGCGCTCGAATCTGGGGCTCTGGGTGTTCGAACTCGGGGCAAGGAGAAGATTCGATTGGGGATTGAAGAAAAGAAACAGGCTTTGGTCCCATTATAAAGAGGGAGAATACCAAGAGTCGTTCCCGTGACTGTTCGGGACTCGCCTCCGATAGAGGGGGCGCGGCGACGGGCACGGTTGGGTTACCCATGTCCGTATTGATGGGAATCCCGGAATAAGGGGAACACGATCTCTGCTTCAACAAGATGTGCCAAGGAAACCGCTTCGCTAAACGCGCTGAGGTGGTATAATAAAAAACAATTCAAGTAAAGGCTTGGTAGTGGCGTGACGTCATGCCACAGAATACGTCAGCAGATTGAACTTGTGTACATATTATTCTCTCTACAGTGGAATGTGGAATTTATTTTGCAGAGTCGGACACTATCTTGGTGTTCACAATATTCTATGAATTATTCGGAGGAGGAACCCGCCTTGCAATGCCGAACAATATGCGCGCCGGACTCATCGTCATTGAAGCCTGGTTCAGGGGCTACTGAGGGAGTCCTGGACTAGGGGGTGTCCGGACAGCCGGACTATCATCGTCAGCCGGACTCCAAGACTATGAAGATACAAGATTGAAGACTTCGTCCCGTGTCCGGATGGGACTTTCCTTGGCGTGGAAGGCAAGCTTGGCAATACGGATATGTAGATCTCCTACCATTGTAACCGACTCTGTGTAACCCTAGCCCTCTCCGGTGTCTATATAAACCGGAGGGTTTTAGTCCGTAGGACACACAACCATTACAACAATCATACCATAGGCTAGCTTCTAGGGTTTAGCCTCCTTGATCTCATGGTAGATCCACTCTTGTACTACCATATCATCAATATCAATCAAGCAGGAGTAGGGTTTTACCTCCATCGAGAGGGCCCGAACCTGGGTAAAAACATTGTGTCCCTTGTCTCCTGTTACCATCCGCCTAGATGCACAGTTCGGGACCCCCTACCCGAGATCCGCCGGTTTTGACACCGACAGAGACCACCTGGATACTCGTCGTAGCTTTTCTCCTTCCCTGGCTGTTGCGTCGTGAGTTCGGCAGGTCTGCTGCCGGACAGGGCCTCTGGTAAATGGAGTCCTGAGGATAAATAAATAAGAAAGAAAAAAGGATGACACACTTGGGAACCCTTGGTGTGGTTGAGCCGCACTCTGGGCCTGCCGTGGTCGTGCCCCTCCCCCTTTGCCCATGGTATTTCCATAGCATAGTGATGTACGCGGGGTACTGGTTTTGCAATTTTGCAAGGGCTGGGGTTGGGGCCGCATTGCTACGCGTGCTCGGAACGTGCGAGGTGGTCTTGTTGTAGGTTACTCCGGGCGCGCTTAGCAGTGTCCGAATGCTTAACGGCCGGACTCGAGAATTGCCTTAAGAGGCTTCTCTGCACTTCTGCCGCGAGAGCCGCTGTATGTTCCTCCGTTCGGATGGAGCGTTCAGTGTTTCCGTCGACCGTGATGACTCCTCAAGGGCCTGGCATCTTGAGCTTGAGGTATGCGTAGTGCGGCACCGCATTGAACTTTGCAAACGCGGTTCGTCCGAGCAGTGCATGATAGCTGCTGCGGAACGGAACTATGTCGAAGATTAACTCCTTGCTTCGGAAGTTATCCGGGGATCCGAAGACCACTTCCAGTGTAACTGAGCCTGTACAATTGGCCTCTACACCTGGTATGATGCCTTGGAAGGTCGTCTTTGTGGGTTTAATCCTTGAGGGGTCTATGCCCATTTTGCGCACTGTATCCTGGTAAAGCAGGTTCAGGCTGCTGCCGCCGTCCATTAGGACTCTGGTGAGGTGAAACCCATCGACGATTGGGTCTAGAACCAATGCGGCGAACCCGCCATGGCAGATGCTGGTGGGGTGGTCCCTTCGATCAAAAGTGATCGGGCAGGAGGACCATGGGTTGAATTTTGGGGCGACTGGCTCCATCATGTATGTGGGTTGCGTATATCATGTTCACCGTCCGCACTTGTGGGGGGAAACCCTTCTGTCCTCTATTGTTCGGCGGCCGGGTCTCTTCCTCGTCATCGCTATGCAGCCCCTTGTCATTGTTTTCGGCGATTAACTTGCCTGCCTGCTTGAATACCCAACAATCCATGTTGGTGTGATTGGCTGGCTTTTCGGGGGTGCCGTGTATCTAGCACGAGCGGTCGAGTATTCGGTCCAAATTGGACGGACCCGGAGTAGTTCTTTTGAATGGCTTTTTCCGCTGACCGGGTTTGGAGCCTCTGAATCCGGCGTTGACTGCCGTATCCTCAGTACTATCACCGTTAATGCGGCGTTTTTGCTTGTTGCGACGTGACCTGCCATTGCGGTCCTTGGTATCCAGACTGCCAGGATTTTTGTTGAGGTTGTTACTACAGGCTAGCCAGCTGTCCTCTCCCGCGCAGAAGCGGGTCATGAGTGATGTGAGGGCTGCCATGGATTTCGGCTTTTCCTGTCCTAGGTGTCGGGCAAGCCACTCGTCGCGGATGTTGTGTTTGAAGGCTGCGAGGGCCTCAGCATCCTGACAGTCGACGATTTGATTTTTCTTGGTTAAGAACCGTGTTTAGAATTGTCTGGCCGATTCGTCTGGCTGCTGAATTATGTGGATTAGGTCATCAGCGTCTGGTGGTCGCACATATGTGCCCTGAAGTTATCAAGGAATGCGGCTTCCAAGTCCTCCCAACATCCAATTGATTCTGCTGGCAGGCTGTTAAGCCAATGCCGAGCTGGGCCTTTAAGCTTGAGTGGGAGGTATTTGATGGCGTGAAGATCGTCGCCGCGGGCCATGTGGATGTGAAGGAGATAGTCTTCGATCCAAACCGCGGGGTCTGTTGTGCCGTCGTAGGATTCAATGTTCACGGGTTTGAACCCTTCAGGGATTTGATGATCCATTACTTCATCTGTGAAGCATAGTGGGTGTGTGGCGCCTCTGTATTGGGCTATATCACGACGTAGCTCAAGCGAGCTTTGTCTACTGTGTTCGGCCTGGCTGGAATTGCTGTATCCGGCGCGACGGTTGTTGTCGCGTATCATGGGGCGCCCACACGATCCGTAGATCGATCTTGATTGTCTTGCCTTATCCTCCAATATGTCTCGCAAGTCCGGCGCATTCCCCCGTGGCTTTGTACTTTTCGAGCGATGCCGGGGTACGGCTTTAGTGGAAGGCCTAGAGGCCTCTCTGTCGCGGCCACGAGGTGGTCGGTCGGCTGTATTGTGCGCTGGTGATGTACGTTTATATGCTTCCTCCTCTAATCGGGGCAGCAGCTTGCGTTTGGGGTAGATTTTGGAGGGGCGTTTGAGTTCATACTCTTCGGCCGCAAGGACTTCGGTCCATCTGTCGGCTAGCACATCTTGATCAGCTCTAAGCTGTTGCTGCTTTTTCTTGAGGCTGCTTGCCGTGGCCATAAGCCTGCGTTTATAACGCTCTTGTTCGACGGGATCCTCAGGCACAACGAATTCGTCGTCGTCGAGGCTTGCCTCGTCTCCGGAGGGAGGCATGTAATTATCGTCCTCTACCTCTTCGTCTGCCGCTCTCTCGTGAGGGCTGGCTTCTCCGTCCTCCTGTGCTAAATCTTGCTGGAGGGGGTTGTCTTCGGCACTGTCCGGGGTGTTATTGTCTCCGGTGCCGGAATCTTCATTCTTGCTATGGCGGGATTTAGAGCGGCGCCGCTGACGTCGGCGCTTAGGCTGTTTCTTGGAGGGGTCTTCCTCCGTTGTTCCCTCGCCATTCCCATCCTTTGGGATGTCCACCATGTATATGTCGTATGACGAGGTGGCTTTCCAGTGCCCGGTAGGCGCTGGTTCCTGGTCGTCTCCGGCATCGTCGTCCATACCGTCGATGTCTTCGGAGTCGAAGTCTAGCATGTCGGTTAAGTCGTCGACAGTGGCTACGAAGTGGGTGGTGGGTGGGCTTTGAATTTCTTCGTCGTCCGCATCCCAACCGTACTGGCCATAGTCCGGCCAAGGCTCTCCTGACAAAGAGAGACACTTTAGCGAATTCAGGATGTCGCCAAAAGGCGAGTGCTGAAAGATGTCCGTAGCGGTGAACTCCATGATCGGCGCCCAATCGGATTCGATTGGCAGGGGCGCGGGAGGTTCGGAGCCCGGCGAGGAGTCCGGCACCTCGGAGTCACGAGCTTCACAAGAGACAGGGTCGGTATTCGGCTCCATCGCCGTAGAGGTAGCAGCCCCCGAGGCGGTGTCTAGCCACCCATCCTCGATTGGCGCAGTCGGCTCCGAGTTAAGGGTCGGAGCGGACTCGTGTGCTGCCTCCAGGGCACTGTCCGGCAGCAGAGCTAGATCATGCCCATCGTGACAGTGCGGCGCGCTCGGCTGTGGCTCGAATCTGTCGAAGATAAAGTCTCCGCAGATGTCGGCCGTGAAGTTCAAACTTCCAAATCTGACCTGATGGCCAGGGGCGTAGCTTTCAATCTGCTCCAGATGGCCAAGCAAATTGGCCCGCAGTGCAAAGCCGCCGAATATGAAGATCTGTCCGGGGAGAAAAGTCTCACCCCTGGACCGCGTCGTTGTTGATGATCGAAGGAGCCATCGGGCCTATAGGTGACGACACAGAGGAACTCTCAATGAAAGCACCAATGTCGGTGTCAAAACCGGCGGATCTCGGGTAGGGGGTCCCGAACTGTGCGTCTAGGCGGATGGTAACAGGAGACAAGGGACACGATGTTTTTACCCAGGTTCGGGCCCTCTCGATGGAGGTAAAACCCTACTCCTGTTTGATTGATATTGATGATATGGGTAGTACAAGAGTAGATCTACCACGAGATCAAGGAGGCTAAACCCTAGAAGCTAGCCTATGGTATAATTGGTGTTCGTCCTATGGACTAAAACCCTCCGGTTTATATAGACACCGGAGAGGGCTAGGGTTACACAGAGTCGGTTACAATGGTAGGAGATCTACATATCCGTATTGCCAAGCTTGCCTTCCACGCCAAGGAAAGTCCCATCCGGACACGGGACGAAGTCTTCAATCTTGTATCTTCATAATCTTGGAGTCCGGCCAATGATGATAGTTCGGCTATCCGGACACCCCCTAGTCCAGGACCCCCTCAAGGCCCTTCTGCATGCAACGCTGAAATGTGGCGCCGGCATTTCACAGGCCGAACGTCATGGTCAGGTAGCAAAAGGCTCCAAATGGCGTGATGAAGGCGGTCTTCAGCCTATCGGTCGGGCTCAGCTTGATCCGATGGTACCCTGAGTACGCATCCAAAAAACTCAGCAGCTCGCATCCGGCTGTGGAGTCTATCACTTGGTCAATTCTCAGTAAAGCAAAGGGATCTTTGGGGTAAGCTTTATTGAGGCTGGTGTAATCAATACACATGCGCCACTGCTTATTCTTCTTCAGCACAAGGACTGGATTGGCCAACCATTCTGGGGAAAATACTTCCATAATGAAGCCGGCTGCTAGAAGCCGGGCTATCTCTTCTCCAACAACTCTTCTCTTTTCTTTTGACAGGAGGCGCAAGAGCTGCCTGACCGGCTTGGCGTCAGGTCGGACATGTAGCTTGTGCTCGGCGAAATCCGTCGGAACACCCGACATGTCTTTGGGTGACCATGCAAAGATGTCTTGATTCTCACGGAGGAAATTGACGAGCTCGCTTTCCTATTTGCTGTCAAGGTTTGCACCTATGACAGCGTGCCTCTCCGGGTGCTCCGGATCCAAGGGTATCTTCTTTGTTTCCTTCGCCGGCTTGAACGAGCCCTCAACTTCTGAATCCTTGGGGATGGGCGACATTTCCAGCTTCTTGCCAGCCATTGCCACAACCCGGTCAAGGAGCCGCTTTTTAGCTGCAATCACAAGGGACTCGGCCAGCCGGCTGCTGTCTGCCACGCAGGCGGACAAATTCTTGTAGTCTCCGACTATGGTCAGGATTCCCTTGGTAGTTGGCATCTTCATCTTGAGGTAAGCATAGTGGGGGACCGCCATGAACTTGGCCAGAGCAGGCCAGCCAAGTAGCGCATGGTAGGGGCTCTCAAGGTCCACCACCTCAAACCAAACTAGCTCTCGGCGGAAGTGATTCTTGTCTCCAAAGAGAACATCAATCTGGGTCTTGCCGATTGGTGAGCAGGAAAGGCCAGGGACTATGCCATGGAATACAGTCCGACTGGGGTGAAGCTGATTCTACTTGATTCCCAATTTCTCCATTGTGTCATGGTACAGGATATTGATGCTGATGCCGCCATCTATCAGGACTCTGGAGAAACGAGCTGCCCGCGTCTCTGTTGCGAAGGTGGCATCTAAGACCAGGGCATAAGAGCCAGGGGAGGGCATCACCTCCGGGTGGTCGGCCCTGCTCCAACTGCTGGGCTTCTCAGACCAATGCATAAACTCTGGAGTATCTGATGCTACTGCTTGTACTTCTTGCTGTTGCTGCCATCTGCTGTGTCTGTTGTCGGCCACACTGGTGAACACAACATAGGCTCTGTGCTCTTCTGGATACTCATCTTGTATGGCACCGACTGGCCGAGCCGCCGGCTGCCGAGGCGGAGGAGGCGGCGGACCGGCAGGCGGAGGGGGCAGGAGTCCATCTCCCTTGGCGATTCTGGTGAGCCAGTGGCACTTCCGAGTGGTGTGGTTGGACGGCTTCGCACCACTATGGAACTTGCAGGGTGCATCAAGAGTCTGCTCGTACGAGAAGGCGGGCAACCAATTGGGCTTGCTGCCCTTCTGACGCTTGGGTGGAGCCTGCCCTTCCGGCTGCTGGTCTTTGACTGTCGCGACCTGCCGGCTGGTGGAAGCCAGCTGCGTGGCCTTGCGCTTGTTGTCGCCTGGTTGCTGTCGCCGACTGGTGTCGCCAGCCGGAGTCCGAGGAGCCTGAGGGGCTACCTTGCCGGTTGCGTCGACTTGGATCTCGGCCTTCATGGAGGAGTCGGCCATGGCGTATTTGTCGGCGATGATCAGTAGTTCATCGAGAGTCACCGGCTCGTCGCAGAGAAGCCGGTGCTTGAGGAGGGTGCCTTCTCGGCACCCGGCAGTGAAGTATTCGATGGCCTGCACCTCGTGCACGCCTTCGCAGGAGTTGCGCAGCTCGACCTAGCGCGTGAGATAATCGCGAGTCGATTCGCTGGGCCCTTGGATGCACAAGGAGAGCTGGCGGGGCTTGGGAGGCCGCTTGTACGTGTTGGTGAAGTTGCGGATGAAGGCTTCGGTGAAATCAACCCAGCTGTTGATGTTGTGGGGCTTCAGGCTGTTAAGCCACGTCCGGGTTGTGCCCTGGAGCATGAGTGGGACGTACTTCAAAGCAACGCGCTTGTTGCCGTTTGCTGTGCTGACGGCCATGGAGTAGTCGACCAGCCAGTCCTCCGGCTTCACGGAGCCGGTGTACTTGGGCGTATCTCTTGGGAGCGTGAACCCTCGAGGGAAAGGCTCATCTCGGATTCGCGAGCCAAAACAGGGCGGGGCCAACGCGTCTTCTTTTTCTAGCGCCAGGGATCGGTTGAGGCAGTTGATTCGATGGCGGGCGTCATTCTCTCCGACTCCTTCTCGGCGGCCCAGGCGGTTGCCGAGTGTCGGGAGCGTGACAGGCGGCGGAGTGGGTGCCTTTCTCCACGAGGCGAAGGGGGAAGCGGGTCGCCTCGCCGCTCCACTGCTCGAGGGCGGCCGTCCGTGTCACGCTCGATGGAGAGGTGAGTCCGACTGCGGCTGGCAGCCAGCTCATTGCCCCTTCTTCCGCGGGCGCCACCAGTCAGCGTCCGGGATGTCACGCCATGATCCTGGCGAAGGGGCGGTTCGTCGTTTCGTTGGACGGGCGCTTCGGAGCGGCAGTCGGCTTTGTGCTGCTCGGCGGCCGCGTCAAGGAGCTGCTGGACTCGCTCCGTCATGTGGCGACGCTCGTCGTCCTCGTACTTGTCCAGCTCATCCGTCACCGCCTGGGCAGCCCGGATGTTCTTTGCAGGCGTGGTGTAGATAGGACGATCCGTCCCGAACACGCTGGCGATGGTCTCGCCACGCTGCCGGATCGAGCCGATGCAGCTAGGCCCCTCAGGAGCCGGCGTGCCACCGACGGCTCGGTCCATCTCGCACCGGTAGGCTTCCGAGAGGCGTCGCATGCTGGCTAGTCGATTGGCGCTCTCGACAAGCTGGACGCGGCGTGCTTCCAGCGTCTCAGCGTCTGCATCTCCTGGGATGGGCGTTGACAAGTCTTGCAGCGCCGCATCGAGTGGGTCTCGAGTGCCTCCGTCCGAGTGCTCGCCACTGTGAATGACAAGCACCTCTGTGATGGTGCTCCCGCCGCTGTGCTCGCAAGGAGGCGGCTCGTCGTAGACTACCACGTTGGTGGGGAATGCGTCAAGCGACGCCGTGTCGGAATCGACGATTATCAGGTCGATGGAGCCAATAGACTCCAAGTCCACAGCAGGCTCGCTGGTGACGTGAAGCTGATCGAGGAGACTGACGGGGTGGCTCTCGGGGCAGTCGGTGCCCGCGTCGGAGGCAGGCTCGTCGGAAAGGCGGATCTCGCCAACAAGGTCTGCGAGGCAGCTCGCCGCGCAGGCGATCTCCGCGCCATGCAGCGCGTCGAGGCTGATGCCATCGGGCGTGCTGGGCTGGCTGCGCTCGCCAGGAAGGAGCAAGGTTCCCGTCCAGAGCAGGTCTCCGGATGATGGTGCACCTCGCCCCATGGTGGGCGCCAAATGTCGGGGGTCGGGTGCGACATATGCCAAACAATGGCTTATCATGGTGGGAGCGAGTAGAACGTCTCCGGTGCCTGGAAGCGGGATGAGGCGTAGACACGAACGCCGGCGCACTTTACCCAGGTTCGGGGCTCTCCTAGGAGATAACACCCCTAGTCCTGCTCTGCGGGGTCTCGGCATGATCACTAAAGCACTAGTGAATACAATGGTGCTCCTCAAGCTGTATGCTAGAGGTAGAAGGAGGCAGGACTAGCTCTCTTCTTCCTCTAGGGTGGAAGCTAGTTCTAACCAGGTGGGAACCCTTTGCATGGGTGCCCTGGGGAGTTTATATAGGCCTACCCCCCAGGGGTACAATGGTAATCTGGACGGGTACTGGACCCGGCTGTCAGTGTCTCTGGTCGCTGACTTCTCTGCTGGCTGCTGGGGCCCGCTGCCTGGTGGGCCCCCACCGACTGGTCTGGTACGGAGCCGACAGGCCGCCCCCGCCGCTGGTAGGTCTGGTTGGTGGCTGATCACTGTAGTCGTGATGCTAATGACGTAGGCTTGGTCAGTGGGGCGTGGCTACAGTCCCGCCGCCTGGTGGGAGATCACTGTAGCCACACCACGTCTTATCTGGTTAATAGTGCATGGGCCTCGAGGGAGGAACTGGCCGCCTGCTGGAAGCCGGCCTCCTCCGGTCCGACTGGCCCGGCCTCCGCCGTCTTCCGGGCTCTCACTGCCAGGTAGGGCCCGCCGCCTGCGGGCCGTACCAACAGGCCGTCTTGGGAACAGAGCTCCGCCTGTCAGGAATGACATCAAGGGGGAAGTGGCAACAGTGCCGCGTCATGCGAAGATCTCCGCCTGTACGGGGCACTATAGCCATGCCAAGCCCTCGATTCGAGGGTGAGGGGCTACACTGTTGCCTTACCCAGTCTTGTCCTCTTGATGAGGGGCGCAGACTCTGAGGGCGCTGGGTGGCCGCATGCTAGAAGCCGGCCTCTCTGGAGGCCGTCTGCTAGGAGCCGGCCTGTCTTGGTGCCATCTGCTGGCGCACAACCGTCTTCGGGCAGCCGGCCGTTGAGCCAGCCGGCCACCGGAAGGCGGCGCTTTATTCTGAAGTCTTGTGGGGCGGAGCCGGCCCAAAGTCTTGAAAGGCTCAGGGACTCGGGTGAGGCTACCCGTGGCCCATTACTCCGACAACGCGTCTAATGGCACTACATGCGTGAAGCCATAGTGCCATGCAGCAACCAATCCGGGTGGAGACAACGAAAATGTGATGTAGTATAGGAGCGTTGTAGATGACGAATGGTGGTGATGGGCGATGCAAACCCATCTATAGATCGGATAACCAAAAAGGAACACCAATCAAGCGATCGATGAGAGAGAACATCTGGATCAACTGATCAGTAAAAAGACTCTCTAGGGCGGCCAATCAATGCGATCGGTGGACGAACCTTAAATACGGGCGGCGTGGCCCCCGACGGCGGTCATGGAGGCCGACCGCCCCGGGGGCGGCGCGCAGGGCGGAAGCGGCGGGTCGCGGCTAGAGTTGGATTGGTGCAGATACCATGTTAGAAGGGAGAGGGAGGATTGGTGGAATCGTTTGTTGTATTGCTTGAGCCTCGTGGGCATATATATACGAGTACATGGTCATATTGGAGTACAATGCAAGGTAGAATAATATCTTACGCTATCCTAGCTTTCCTAATAATCACGATACTCAACACAAAGCATGGGTCATAAATGCATGGTAAAGATGTAGGAATAGGCATATCATGCAAAGTGAACATGGCAAGATGGGCATAGAATATGTAATTGACAATAACCCATAGCCAAGTGAGGGCCATGTAGAACAAATGTGCGAAGTCATGGCGCAAAGGGAGTGGTGGGAAAACCAATCCACAGGATCCCAAATCATTGTTGCTCTCTAAAGCTCGTTTCGTCAACTCATGGGATTGTGAGATTGACAAGTAAGCATGGGTTCCTACACAATAATCTGACAAGTCCTCTGGCTGAATACCAGGTTATAGATGAGTCTTTTGTCCTTATCATCACTAATAAAATTATGTGCTACGATACTATTATAGTCTAAGTATCTAGTGGGTAGCAGCATCTCCTCTTCCTCATCGTGCCTAATGGGTATCTCGAAGCGTCTAGCAATGCGGGAGGCATAGATACTCCAAAGATAGGACCCCTCGAACGGTTTAAACTCAACCGTCGAGCAATGATAGCACCCAAATTAAAAAAATTGTCATGAAGTAAAGCATGGCGCAAAATAGCGAGGTCAGGGGCACTAAGGCCTCCACTCTCTCCATGACCAATTAAACATCTCCCAGCAAATAATGAGTAATAGCGTAAAACAGGAAAAATGTAAACTAGCCACTCTCGCTTTTGACACTCCTCTCCCTTCTCCTACGGTAACTTCATCAATAAAATCTTCCACATCTCTAGGATGTGGTTCATTGACGTTGCCCTCATAAGGTAATTTGCAAATCTCGCAAAAATCATAAAGCGTCATCTCCTTATGCTCATCATATAAATAAAACTCTACCGTGGGTGGTGATTTCCTAGCATGAAAGTGAAAATTTTGCACGAAGGTATTAGTGAGTAGGAGGTATTGATCACACATATCGTGGAGGAAGTCGGTGATGCCTGCATTCTCCGCCAAATAATGAAAATCATCATAAATTCCGGCCGCCCTCAAGAATGCATCACTTGGACATTCACATGGCCGAACCTCCGCGGTGCGAGGAAGGTTGTACTTGGGCTTCTTTCTCTCCTCATTCTCATTTTCTTTAGAACCCCGGCTTGAAGAGCCTCTCAACCATCTCTTCATCATTTCTTTTTGCTGAAAATTTCTGAAATTTTTAGTGACTCAAAATAAAAGTGAACCAAACTCAACAAAATTGATAGCAACTACTCCTATAAGTGTCTAGAGGCTATATCATGCATCAAACTACTTTGGACCATATAAAATTGACATGCAAGCTCAAGAACAAGGTCACCACAGCAGCAAAATTTTGCAATATATAAAGCACTAGAACAAAAACAAATTGGACCATTGGAGGAGTCACATACCAAAGAACAATCCCCCAAAATACTTTTGCAAATGGAGATTTGCACAAGGAGATCGAAAATGGCAGCAAGATGAGCTAGAACACGGGTTTGAGCAACGGGATGATTTTTTCTGGAGTAAGACGAAGTGGATGGGTGCTGGAATAAGTGACGGGGCCCATGTGGGACCCACAGGGCAGGGGGTGCGCCCTCCACCCTTGTGGTCCACTGGTGCTAGCCCTAGTGTGTTCTCAGTGCCAAAAATTCTAAAATATTCTATAAAAAATCATACTAAATTTTCAGGGCATTTGTAGAAATTTGAATTTCATGACATTTTTTATTGCACCGACAGTTCAGAAAATAGTTGAATAGTGTTTTCTAAATTCATCAATCTCATGCTCAACAAAAGGAATCCAATAACAAGGTTGATCAAGTCTTATCAACAAACTTCTTTTGAATAAAATGAAACAGAAGAATTTTCGCATAACACTAGGTTACCTCAACAGGGATATGCATGTCCCCAACAATAAGAATATCATATTTATTTTTGACAGTAGGGAAAGGGAATAGTTGAAATTTTTCCAATAGAATTGATATTATGAACTTGAGGTTGTTTCTTCGAAAAGTGTATTGTATGCTCATTACCAACTAATTATATATAAAAAGTACTTGATGGGTATATCAGAAAAAAGATAATTACCTTAAAAAATTCTACAATAATTAGAGACATCTGGCCTTTAATTCGGTGGACCTAATACCATTGAAGAAACTAGAATGGTTAGATCATCATTAACCAGGTGGACCCATTCTGTACGTATCGTCACCAACAATCTCTCGATTCTGTTCAACCATCCCACGAATGAAAAAGTCACAGCCGTGCCATAATACAAAAACTGATCAACACACGTTTAAAAGTGCACAGCCGTCTTGATGTCAGAAAAAAAATACACAACCGTCCCATAATAGAAAACCTTATCATCACATATTTAAAAATATATAACCCTCATGGTCCAAGAAAAGGTCAAACAATCTTGACGCGATGACCGAACTCTATCAATATTTTACAAAGACATAATCTCTCCAAGCATAAACAAAATCTCACGTTCACGTACATAGATAAAATCTAGACATAATCTCTCCAAATATAAACAAAATCTCAGGTTCACGTACATAGATAAAATCTCTCCGCATCCAAGCAAACCTCTCTTTCCATCAAGCAAGTGTGGTCAACTACTTTCCCCATGCAAAGCTTCGACCATCTCAAAAATTCATTGTCCTTTAGATTTCAGAGTACCCCTATTACATCATCTTCCTCCGGCAAACAACACTTCGACAACTTCCTCCAGCAAGTGGCACTTAAGCATTGTCTTCCTGCATCGGTCACCTGCACCAAATCTCATGTCGACTATCCTCAATCATAATCGGCTCTGTCAAGAGATCAGACCATCTTTAGTAAGTACCATGTCACAGAATTATAGCATCCTCCTCTACTATAATCTAGGATTGCAGAACGGCGTCCATAGGTCTGAAGTCTATTAAGAAGCAAAGGGTAAGGGTACTGCAGTATGATATATTGATATCTACTTGCAGTTTGTAGATCAGATAATGGTTCACATAATATTTGGACTGACTACCTCAGTAATTCTGTTTAAATAAAGTACCTTATTAATCAAGTACAAATGGCATAAAAATAATGTGAAAAGTAAGGAGAAAAGTAATAAAAACAATGAATCTTCACAAACTTGAGCATTAATCTGTAACCTGTGGTGGACCAACCATTGGGACGAGCAGGACTGGCCGGCCCAGGTCTCAAGCGGCGGAGCAAGATACTCCCATCTCCAAAGACCAGCAGGTTCATCATCATTGATCTTTGTAGTCATCCATGATCCATCTCCCCAAAAAACACAAATTTGGTTCTACCACTGTTTGTAATAACATTATAATATCATCCTCTTGAACTTTATATTTGCATTCTCTATTGTGCAGGAATAAACAATGAAAGGAAATGGTGAGCCACATAGCATGGATTTGAGAAACCTGCAAAAGGTTGTTAAAACACATCAAATACACAATCCAACAAGATGAACCGTTACGAATCATGAATCTTTCATATGTGGTATCACAAGAATGTTACAACTAAAAAGACAATAATTCCTGTTAGGCACAAGAGGTTCCTAATTGATTTTAGCTTGGACAAGAAAACAATATTTTAACTTATTATCTTATTGATGCAAAACCAGACAATCAACAAAATGGCAAGATTGGAAAGGAGAATGAAACTGCAAGGAAAGATAAATAGACAGTCTTTGATCATACATGGGGATGTCCCACACTACACAGCCACACCGAAAGGACAACCTTTTATCCAGTTCAGGTAACAAAATCTTCACAAAGTTTTACCCTTATGTGTGTTATCAACTTATCATCCCTTTGGTTCTAAACTTTAACACTAATGATGCACAGGAAGCAACATTATGTTGCTTATTCTTTGCACATCAATTCTGCTGTAGTCCCATTCAACAAATATCTACTGGTCAAATATCAAGCACCTATACATGTAGAGGTGTGCAACAGATCCTTATCAATAAATACCTTTTTAAATACATAAATAAAGGTGATGACCAAGCCACGCTTCTAATTGTTGGAAAATAGTTCAATTTGAATTGTACTTCAGAGATCCTTACGTCAAAAGATTGCCTTTCTACCTGGAAAATGAGCAGCAAGTCATTTTCTCTGATTCTACAGATTTAACAAAGATCGTAACGAAAGAAAGAGTAGGAATCACTAAATTTACACACTGGATGGATGAAGAAGCCAGTGAATTAACATATGCAGAGTCGATACATTGTATATCTACAACGCAATCAGACCTATTTTCAAATTTCGTTTTAAATCTTAATTTGTCTTTGGAAAATATTAAAATTGTAGCTAACCATAAGTATACTAATTATTTTTTAAGTTTGTTGAATATTAATAGGGGCAGAGGGGCCTCTGCCAATGTCGTCCGAAGCCTGGAAAAAAAGTGGAGGGGGCATAAACATATTAACACTACACTGTAATCTGTATTTGGCATTCATAACTTACTATCATCATTTAGTACCTTTACCATAAGTCAATGGAAAGAAAATCAAGAGCAACGAGTATACATGATGGTATAAAAACCATAAACAGGAACGTTAGTCACTAAAAAGAACTACCTTATTTAACTATATTAGTTCAATCATACAAAGACAAAAGAAGGATAAGAGGAAGGAGGACATGTAGATCAAAATATTCAATGACCAAGCCAGGTTGCCTCTGTCGACGATGGAGAAAATTTTCGGGCTGCCTCGCTTTGGGACAGTGAGGACGCGTCCGAGTAGGCACTTGGGGACAACATTGTCCCCACCAACCTCACACTCGCACGCGAGAGAAGCTAGCCCATCCCCTACATGCATGTCGATGGCAAAAGCACCGCCAATGCAGTTATCATGTATGCGCGGACATATGCTTACATTCTTTCCAATTTCACTCCCTAATTATTATATACCTCATTCAACACCTATGGAGCCCTTAAAAAAATAATCACATTCCTTTTCAAAATTTCAAGGAAAAATGAAGAAACAATTTTCACTAAACAGGAATGTCCTTAATTACGTTATATTCAATCACACAAACAAAGGAAACGGTTCTGGAAAAAAAATGACAGTCAAGGAAAAGGGAAAGAGGGACCTTCGAACTTCAAATAATGTCGTCGATGTGGAGGATGCGTTTGGCTGGCGCTCTAGGGGCGGAAAACGTTTCCACCATCCTCACACTAAAGATGGATCAAAGCTGGCTGCGCGAGACGAAATCCATGCCCACATCACCTGCACTGACGCCGATAGCAACAACACCGCGCAGATGGATGATCTCGCCTACTCCCTTCGCAGCTCGACCTTGGGCCCTGCTACCCCTCCATCGCCGTTTGCCAGCCTAGGAGACCGAGAAGGCGTACATGGAGACAAACCAGCCGTCGTTGAAGGTCATCCTATGGCCGGACCAGCGAATCGAGCTGCGGGGGTGGCTGCAGGAGAGGATGAGGAAGCTCATGACAACGAATCAAGGAAGCAAGCTGACGGGGAGCTATCCGGCGGCAGTAATTTTGGAGTGAACGGAGAGAACAAGGAAGAGAGAAAGGGGATCTGGCAAGAGCAACATGCGAGTGTGTGAAGGTGTGAACGAGAAAGAGAATGCAGTATTTTTTGGGGTTCGTACGAAAAAGGATGTGTGGTCGGCTGGTCGCTATGTCCATGTGCTTGAGGCTGTTTGGCTAAATCCCGTAATATTCAACCAGCAGAAAAAATAACTCTTTTTACAGCATGATAGGGAACGCGAACAATTAGCATGATGGGACCCATAATAAAACCAATAATGTTTTGTACGTGTACTCTCTATGTAAATTAATACTCTCTTCGTCCCGAAATGTCTCCGCATTAAAACAACTTTGTACTAAAGTTAATGTGAAGTTGAGATACTCATTTTAGGACGAAGTGAGTATAAGATGAGGTCTTATATTTGTTTACAGAAGAAGTACATCATAGTGTGCACAATGCTTTTTTTCCTAATAAAAATACGGCTTTGCTAAAACACAAGTAATGAAAATAATGTGGGCGACCTTCTTTTTTCCAAAAAGTGAACAATCCAAAATCAACTATGCCAACCTGAAAATACAAGCCACAATTGGCACCACTGAGCGCACGCATTTTATTTTGCACGAAGAAAAACAGTTTTATTCCACTGAAATAAAATTACGGCCGCTAAGACAAATTCCAAGCAAGGTCTATTATACGGTGCAACCAACAAGCGATGTTACCCCATAAACGACAAAATTAGTTAGATTATGAACAAAGCTATTTGAATTGTGTGTGTGTGTGTGTGTGTGTGTCTTAAGTTAACTAAATTGAATGACAATCAAAACAAAAACCTACCGAGAAAGTTTAAGTGGATATGTATAAATACACTCTTAACTTTTTATACCAAATTAAAACAAAATCATTTACAGTACAAAACTCACTATATAGCAAAACAAATACCTATCAATCTTGCGCAATGTTGGCAAATCCACGGATGCCTACCAACACAAAAACAATGACAACTATTAGGTTTCTGTTTAAGAAAAATATAACTAAGCAACATTATAAAAATGCAGAAAAATTATACAAATATATTGTGCACAACGGAACAGATCATATAAAAAGTTGATACATCATGCATAATTAGCACGTAAATGATGAAAAGGTAACCCATATATCTATATATCAGTAAAAGCTCAAATATACGAAACATAAAAATATGTCCATACAATCTTATATTCGAAAGACGACGTCAAATTTAATTCCTAAATTTCTTAGATAAATGAAATCATATTTGTGCCATTAATCAACTTCATAAACTTCTAGCCCGCGCATCGAGCGGGCCACTTTGCTAGTTAACATGAAAAGTAACATTGCCTTTGTTGCAACCAATAACAGTCCTTGTAGTATTCAAAAAGGTCTACCAAGTATGATCGACATATCGTCGTCCTTGGGATTATCAAGAATAACAAAGTCCGTTAAGATAGTAACGTTTGCAACCACAACAGGCACATCCTCACGAATACCAATGGGTATAGCAGTTGATTTATCAGCCATTTGCAAAGAGATTTCGGTAGGTATCTAGTTATTCAATTCAAGTCTACGATATAAACAGGAAGGCATAACACTAACACCGGCTCCAAGATCACATAAATCAGTTTTAACATAGTTTCTTTTTGTGAAGCATGGTATAGTTGGTTTTACTGGGTCTCGTAGTTTCTTCGGTATTCCACTTATAAAAGTGTAATTAGCAAGCATGGTGGAAATTTGAGCTTCTGGTATCTTTCTTTTATTTGTAACAATATCTTTCATATACTTAGCATAAGGAGACATTTTCAGAATATCAGTCAAAATCATACGCAAAAAGACAGGTCTAAGCATTTCAACAAAGTGTTCAAAATCTTTATCATCCTTTTTTTGGATGGTTTAGGAGGAAAGGGCATGGGTTTCTAAACCCATGGTTCTCTTCCTCTACCATGTTTCCTAGCAATGAAGTCTCTCTTATCGTAACGTTGATTCTTAGATTGTGGGTTATCAAGATGAACAACAGGTTCTACCTCCACATCATTATCATTACTAGGTTGAGCATCAACATGAACATCATCATTAACATTATCACTAGGTTCATGTTCTTCACCAGATTGTGTCTTAGCATTAGAAATAGAAATGTCATTAGGATTCTTAGGTGTATCTATAACAGGTTTACTAGAAGCATGCAAAGTCCTATCAATTTTCTTTTTATTTTTATTACTAGGACTAGGTACATCAGTGTCAGTTTTCTGAGAATCTGGCTCAATTCTCTTAGGATGACCTTAAGGATACAAAGGTTCCTGCGTCATTTTACCACCTCTAGTCATAACCCTAACAACATTATCATTGTTCTTACTATTCAACTCATTGAACAAATCATCATGTGCGTTAAGTACTTGTTCTACTTGAGTTTTAACCATGCAAGCATGCTTACTAATAATCTTAAGATCACTAACAGTTCTACTCATGTAATCACCAAGCAGTCAAGCATGTAAGCATTACGTTTCAATTGTCTACTAACATAAGCATTGAAATTTTCTTGTTTAACAATAAAATTATCAAACTCATCCAAGCATTGACTAGCAGACTTATTATGAGACCACCTTCATCAAATCTATAGAGAGAATTTACCTCTACTACCTGTGTCGGGTTATCAAGACCATGTATTTCTTCAATTGGTGGTAAATTCTTAACATATTCATCTTTAATACTCTTTTCTTTCATAGATTTCTTTGCCTCTTGCATATCTTCAGGACTGAGAAATAGAACACATCTTTTCTTCGGAGTTGGCTTAGAAATTGGTTTGGGAAGTGTCCAATCATTATCATTACTCAATATATTATTCAATAGCAATTCAGCTTGCTCAATAGTTCGTTCCCTGAAAACACAACCAGCACAACTATCTAGGTGGTCCCTAGAAGCATCGGTTAGTCCATTATAAAAGATATTAAGTATTTCCGTTTTCTTGAGAGGATGATCAGGCAAAGCATTAAGTAATTGGAGAAGCCTCCCCCAAGCTTGTGGGAGACTCTCTTCAATTTGCACAAAGTTAAATATTTCCTTTAAAGCATCTTGTTTCTTATGAGCAGGGAAATATTTTTCAGAGAAGTAGTAAATCATATCTTGGGGAGTACGCACACAACCAGGAGCAAGAAAATTAAACCATAACTTAGCATCACCCTTTAATGAGAAAGGAAACAACTTAAGAATATAGTACTAGCGAGTTTTTTCCTCATGAGCAAATAGGGTGGCTATATCATTCAATTTAGTAAGACGTGCCACAACAGTTTCAGATTCATAGCTATGAAAAGGATCAGATTCAACCAAAGTAATTAACCCGGGATCGACAGAGAATTCATAATCCTTATCAGTAAGAAGTTAGGTGAAGTAGCAAACTTAGTATCATATTGCATCCTAGAATTCAAAGTTTTTTCTTTCCACTTGCATAATAATTTCTTACGATCATTTCTATCCTTACAAGCAAGAAAGTCCATAGCTACCTCTCCATCCATAACATAACCCTCAGGCATAATAGGAAGTTCATATCTAGGAGAGCTAGTCTTATCAGGTGTTTCAAAGTTTTCAGTTTCAATAATTTCATCAGTTTCAGAAATATCATCATCTTCAGCATAATCAATAGTTCTAACTCTAGCAAGATGTTCATCAAGTAATTCACCCAGTGGCACAGTTTTATCAAGCAAAGTAGTAGCATCATAAGCATCATTTATAGTAAAAGTATCATCATCAGTAATATGCGACATATTAGAATCAATAGCATGTGTAGGTGTCGCAAGCTTACTCAAAATAGAAGGTTAATCAAGTGCAGAGTTAGATGGTAGTTCCTTACCTCCCCTCGTAGTAGAGGGAAAAATCTTGGTTCTAGTATCTTTCAAATTCCTCATAGTGATCAATAGATATAAATCCCAAGTGACTCAGAGAATAGAGCTTTGCTCCCCGGCAATGGAGCCAGAAAAAGGTCTTGATAACCCACAAGTATAGGGGATCACAACAGTTTTCGAGGGTAGAATATTCAGCCCAAATTTATTGATACAACACAAGGGGAGCCAAAGAATATTCTCAAGTATCAGCAGTTGAGTTTTCAATTCAACCACACCTGAAAGAATTAATATCTGTAGCAAAGTATTTAGTAGCAAAGTAGTATGGAAGTAACGGTAACGGTGGCAAAAGTAACAGTAGCAGTTTCATAGCAATTGTAACAGTGGCAACGACAAAGTAACGTAGCAAAGATCAATATATGAAAAGCTCGTAGGCAATGGATCAATGATGGATAATTATGTTGGATGGCATTCATCATGCAACAGTTATAACCTAGGGTGACTCAGAACTAGCTCCAACTCATCAATATAATGTAGGCATGTATTCCGAATATAGTCATACGTGCTTATGGAAAATAACTTGCATGACATCTTTTCTCCTACCCTCCCATGGCAGCGGGGTCCTAATGGAAACTAAGGGATACTAAGTCCTCCTTTTAATAGAGAACCGGACCAAAGCATTAGCACTTAGTGAATACATGAACTCCTCAAACTACGGTAATCACTGGAAAGAATCCCAATTATTGTCACCTTGGGGTATGTGGATCATAACTCGTAATAGGTGTCTACAACTTGCAAGATAGGATCAAGAACACAAACATATTCATGAAAACATAATAGGTTCAGATCTGAATTCATGGCACTCGGGCCCTAGTGACAAGCATTAAGCATAGCAAAGTCATCGCAACATCAATCTCGGAACATAGTGGATACTAGGGATCAAACCCTAACAAAACTAACTCGATTACATGATACATCTCATCCAACCCATTACCTTCCAGCAAGCCTACGATAGAATTACTCACGCACGGTGGTGAGCATCATGAAATTGGTGATGGGGGAAGGTTGGTGATGATGATGGCGACGAATCCCCCTCTCCGGAGCCCCGAACGGACTCTAGATCTGGACTCCCGATGGAGAACAGGAGGTGGCGGCGGCTTTGTATGGTGAAAAGGATGAATCCCCCTCTGTAAAAAATTTCTCCCCGAACGTCAATATATAGAGTTGGAGTTAGGGTCGGAGGAGGTTCAGGGGACCCACAAGGCAGACGCGCCCCCCACCCTTGTGGTCAGCTGGTGGGTCCGTGTAACATCCCAATTTTCAATTTCGATGTTATACATAGATCATCATATGCATATCATATTTATTTTTGCATTTTGGTTGAGATCCTAGAAATCTTAAGCAACTCAAGGACCCATGGAGAGAGTTGGAGGTTTCACAAAATTCATATTTGAGTTCTATTCAAATTTGAAGAAAGGATCAATTTGATTTTTATTATTTTTCTCTCCAAATATTTCCAATATAAAAAAATAAATGAGAGAAGATAATATGATTTCTTCAAATTAAGAGAAATATTGGAAAAGAATTTTAAAATGAAATTATAATTTTTTTGGTATTTTATTTACTATTTTATTTGAATTAGGAAAATGTGCATTCTTGAAAATTGCATTTTAGGCCAAAAAATGTTCACTTTGCATTTTAGACGGTGGAAATTATTTTTGGCATTTTTAGAATTTATTTTATATTTTATTAGGATTTTCTTCTTCGGGCGATTTTTTTTAAAACACGTCACCCGACTAGGCCAACGGCCCAGCCGAGCGGGCCAAAGCCCAGCGCGCCACCGCCTCGTGCTTCGACTCGGCACCGGTGTCCTGAGCGCCACTGCCGCCGAGTCCGCGAGGGACATGCCTCCCGAGGCCGTGCCCCCTCCTCCAAGCCATCGCCACCGTCCCCTCCTTATAAGCCGCCCCGCCCCGCCGCCTCTCCTCGTCCCACCC
>NC_041385.1:241198316-241204244 GCF_002162155.2 Triticum dicoccoides
CCCCGCGCCACCCCGCAGCCCGCCGTCGCCGCCGCCCCGCCCGCCATCGCCGCCGTTGACCTCGTCGCCGCCGGTCTTTTTTCGGTTTAAGGTATAAAACCGTTCGGTTTTTTTATAAATCCTAGTTCGGTTTTTTTATTATTAGATCGGTTTTCTCGATTTAGTCTAATCTACGAACATTCGTTAGTTTGTTTGTTTTAACGAACGAATTCGTTTGTTAGTCTCTATTAGCGGACGTTTGCGCCGTAGTCTTTTCCTTTCTATTTTATTTTCGGCCAGGGACTTATCCATGATTATTTTTATCGCGATTCAGCCCCTGATCTTCAAGCTGGTATAACTTTTTACTCGTTTATCCAAATTAGATGAAACCAGCGCCGAAATCTTCGTCTCGAAGCCCTCTTTCCAGTTAATCAACTTGAACATGATTTTGGTACTGTAAAGTTTGACTTGAGTCCACATTAGTAAACGATCTTGTTTCGTTCGTATTTTGAGTTTCGTTGCTCCGTTTGAGTTGAATCTTTTTGCAAATCGTAGGTAATCACATGTACCTACTGTTAAGATCTAACTCACATGTTAATATTGCTTGACTCTTGTTAGCTTAAGCCGTTTGCTTGTTTCGTGTTTGATTTGGATCTTTTCTCGGTTATTCTCGTGTTTCATTTGAGTGATTGCTTATGTATGCTACTGTTTGTCTACGCTAGATTACCCTGAGTGCGAAGCTTGTTACTATGAATCCCTAGAGTTTGCAGATTGTCAGCAAGGCAAGTTACACTTTGATCATACTCTTTTATACCCAGTTTTTACTATGCATTAGTTTTGCCCCAAACATATTTGCATTGGTAGGATTGGGAACATGTGGTTTTGGTTGTAGTTCTTGAGGTAGGAACCTAATACCTTTTGATCACCTCGGGAATATACGTATGCTTATTATTGCTTAGCCATGCTCGTAGACGGGGATTGATGGTGATTCACACATGGAAGTTTGAGAGTTATTTTAATTATGGATAACATTAAGGTGGCAACTTTAATACACATCTGGGTGGATTGGTTGAGGCACATGGGAAACCCAGTGTTGCCTGTTTTTGGAAATCCTGGGGTTGCCGTGTGATTGTCCTATGGAATGCCACCCAGGCTCAAAGGGATCATCAGATTATTCATGCTAGAAACTTCCGTGTGCAGCCAGAAGCCATTATGGGCTCTGGCATAGTTGAGTAAGTTGCGTGAGCTCTTGAAGAGGTAGACTAGCTGATGTAGAGGGTTGTAGGTGGCCCTGTCTACCCGGAGTAGAGAGTTAATGCTTTAGAAAGACTATGTCTCGATCATCCGATCATGGATGCGGTCGAGTCTTGTGGGGAAAAGTGCACAAACCTCTGCATAGTGTATAAACTAATCATGGTTAGCCGTGTCCCCGGTTATGGACGTTTTGAGTATCTAGAACTTGAATCTATTGATGTGATCTCATCACATTACTTTAATTAATTATGATGTTGGGTTAATGATGATACTTTTAATTGGGATTTGAGTTGGGGTTACCTTATCAAATAATGGGCAACATGGGAGTAGTTAAATAAATTTATTCCTTTGTTGTAGGGAAAAACTAGCTTTATGCAAAACCATGAAACTTACAGCCTCCGCCAGCCAAATATTGCATGTAGATATAGTTCTTGCATTATTATTGCTTTACAGTGTAACTATGCCAGCATATTCCATGTGCTGACCCATTTTGGGTTGCAACGTCTTATGTTGCAGACTACTCAGACGACGAATAAGGTGTGATAGGTCGTTGTTTTGCACTCAGCTATTGTCGGATATCGGGTTCCGGCAAAACCCTGAAGGTTCGAACACTGGGGTGCGCACAAAGATCTCTCCCTATCGAAACACGCCCTCATCCTCGCCGCGATCTCTAAGCTAGCTCGATGAACAACACAAGAGACACAAGATTTATACAGGTTCGGACCATCGTTGTGGTGCAATACCCTACTCCTGTGTGTGGTGGTGGATTGCCTCTTGGGCTGATGATGAACATTACAAGGGAAGAACAGCCTCGTGAGGAGAGGTATTCTTATGCTTTGTGGTATGCTTGGGGAGGAATTGATCCGTCCTCTCTATGGTGGTGGCTAGCCCTATTTATAGAGGCACTGGTCCTCTTCCCAAATATTGAGCGGGAAGGGATCCAATAACGGCCATTTTGAAAGGGGACAACTAGTACAAGCTATCCTGACTAAAGGTGGTCTTCGCCTGCCAAAGGCGCTGGCGGTGACGCCGTCTTGGGCTCCATGGTGACCTCCGTCCTGCAGTCCCGCTGGCCTTGGTCTCGTTGCACCGATATGGAAACCTTTGCCTGATGCCTCGGTACTCCGCGCCTGCGCTTACCCCCTCTACACCAAACAGGAAACGAGGACACTGCATGGGCTGGCGCCCGCCTGGCCTTGGTCGTCATGGCTTGCTTCACGAGGACCTCGCAAGGTACCCCTTGCCTTGATCTCTCCACCTCCTCGCGAGCCTGCCTGGTGAGGCCGCCCGTGAGGAGGCCTTGCATCATCCGCCCCACGAGGCTTGGCCCCTCGTGAGGGTCTTGTGTGTTGGTTGATGAAGACAGGCTGCATTGGGCCACTGGTGGAGCCACGCCGTGGGCTGCAAGCAGGCAAGTCTGGGGACCCCCGTTCCCAGAACGCCGATAGTAGCCCCCGGGCCCAAGGCGTGCTCGGGCTTGGCTTAGCAGCGAAGCCAAAGGGAAAGTGCGGAGCGCCGCAGGCCCCAACAGCCTGCGGCCTTGGTCGACGCATGGCGACTAATTGGATGTGGGCATCTCCGCTTCCCCACGCTGCCCCAATATCCGCCTGGCTAGGCGGCCACGGTGCCCTACACAGTTATTTCCTCCTCGCAGGCAGCGTGCTTCCTATTCCCCCTTCTCCCTCGCACTCCTGCTTCTGCCCCCAATCTGACTTGAGCTCCGCACCCCCATTGCCATGGCACCGACCAGCACGGAGAAAGGGAAGAAGCCTCTATCCTCAGCCAATCCGCCCCTGACAATCGAGCCCGCCGTCGGCCGGTCGCTGGTGCTCAACCTGGAGGCCATGGGCAAGGTCTGCCCCGCGCTCGCTACCAGCTTCAATGAGTGTGGAAAGACGGTGGCTTGGCCTGCATCCCGCGCCTCCATTGACAAGACAGTCACTGAGGTCCGATTCTTTGTCAATGCCCTGTGGGCTGGCCTGGTCCCCCCTTTCTCCGCCTTCTTCAATACAGTGCTTTCCCATTATTAGATCCATATGATGCATCTTGATCCCGAATCCGTTACCCTTCTCGCCAACTTCGCCTTTGTTTGCGAAGCCATGGTAGGCATTGCTCCTTCCGTCGCCCTCTTGCGCCACTTCTTCTCGCTGCATCTGACCGACCCTTTGCAGTGCTCAGGGTGCGCGAGCTTCTAGGCTGTGGCAGAGACGGCCACCTCGGGGATTGATTTTGACCTCCCGCCGTCCACGAGCGAGTTCCGGATGCAGTGGGTGTATGTGGATGTCGGAGTGCTCAGCCCCCTGCTCTCGCCTCCATCGTTGCCTGCTATCCCGAACCCCGGCTGGGGCCATGAGAGGCTCGTGAGCCCTCACCTTTCCTTCGTTTGGTTCTGACTGAAGAGGTTGAGAGATATCGGTGTGACTGCGCCCCGGGTGGTGAAGGAGTTCCTCCGGTGTCGTATTGCTCCTCTCCAGTGCCATTCCCGGCTGATGTGGGCCCTGACTAGCACCGGGATCGCATGAGGCTTCAGGAGCCAGATCTTTCGCCCGAAGCGCTGAGGACGGTGCTTGAGGTCTTGACTGGTAACCCCTTGCCAAGCGATATGCCTCAAGGGGGAGCCTCTTGTATCTCTGCTTGAACAGGGTCAAGTTCGCGGGACAGATGCCTTCCTTTGACAAGTGGGGGCTGCGCCCGGTTGGCCTTGTGGGTCCTCGCGAGAATCCTGTCGCCGTGGCTCCCCTCTTCGCTACCAGCACCAAGCTTACCTCGAGAGTGGTCGCAGGGGGGCAAGCATCGCTTGAGGCTGGAGGCTCGGGTGTCGAGGTGCCTACGCCGCCTGGGGCTCCCGAGGCATCATCCTCCGGAACCCGTGAGGATCGCCCTAAGACGGACGTCGAGGGGGAGATGTAGCATGCGGCTCCTGAGGTCGGAGCTCCTGAGGTCGACTGCGTGGGCGCTTCCCCAGCCGCGCCCCGTGCAGGTCCCCACATCCAGCACCTAGGTCGGTTCCATGTGGACTTCACCGCGATCCGCAAGAGGAAGGAGTCTTCGAGCTGTAGTGGTCGCACCATTCGACCGTTGAAGCATAGGAAGTACTTCGCCATAGACGAGTAAGTACCTCATCCTTGTAATTCTTCAATTGTTGCTCCCTTTCCTGACTGTGCCTCTTCAGGATCCCTCAAGTCAAGCGTGCGGAGTCTCCTGAGAAGCAACCTCCTCCGGCCTCACCTGCACGCCGCCCCTGGCACGGGGTTGGCCGGAGAAGCAAGCCTGCCTACAAGGTGCCCTGAGCCTGTGCCATTGCCGCCTTTCCTTTGCGACTCCGCCTGGAGCGCAGCCAGCCTGCCCAGGGCTCCTCCTCTGGTCGTGGATGGCAGCTGGTTAGCATCCGTCCTGGGCTCCTCTTCAAGTGGCGAGCGTGCGCCAGTCTAGGCCCCTTGTGGGGCCTGGCCAGCGACCATGGGGGCGCCAGCCCCCAGCCCCCTGCCGAGAGGGGGTGAACCGCTCCGTACCCCGCCGACGGCGCCCGAGATGGGGGAAGACATTAGCAGTGTGCTCAAGCTCGCGCGCGAACGAAGCATCGCCCACCTCAATGAAGGAAATATGCCCTAGAGGCAATAATAAAGTTATTATTTATTTCCTCATATCATGATAAATGTTTATTATTCATGCTAGAATTGTATTATTCGGAAACTTGATACATGTGTGAATACATAGACAAAACTATAGTCACTAGTATGCCTCTACTTGACTAGCTCATTAATCAAAGATGGTTATGTTTCCTGACCATAGACATGTGTTGTCATTTGATTAGTGGGATCACATCATTAGGAGAATGATGTGATTGACATGACCCATTCTGTTAGCCTAGCACTTGATCGTTTAGTATACTGCTATTGCTTTCTTCATGACTTATACGAAGTTCCTGCAACTATGAGATTGTGCAACTCCCGTTTACCGGAAGAACACTTTGTGTGCTACCAAACGTCACAACATAACTGGGTGATTATAAAGGTGCTCTACAGGTGTTTCCGAAGGTACATGTTGGGTTGGCATAATTCGAGATTAGGATTTGTCACTCCGATTGTCGGAGAGGTATCTCTGGGCCCTCTCGGTAATACTCATCACCTAAGCCTTGCAAGCATGTGACTAATGAGTTAGTTATGAGATGACGTATTACGGAACGAGTAAAGAGACTTGCCAGTAACGAGATTGAACTAGGTATTGGATACCGACGATCGAATCTCGGACAAGTAACATACCGATGACAAAGGGAACAACGTATGTTGTTGTGCGGTTTGACCGATAAAGATCTTTGTAGAATATGTAGGAACCAATATGGGCATCCAGGTCCCGCTATTGGTTATTGACCAGAGACGTGTTTCGGTCATGTCTACATTGCTCTCGAACCGTAGGGTCCGCACGCTTAAGGTTTCGATGACAATTATATTATGAGTTTATGTATTTTGATGTACCGAAGGTTGTTCAGAGTCCCGGATATGATCACGGACATGACGAGGAGTCTTGAAATGGTCGAGACATAAAGATTGATATATTGGACGGATATATTTGGACACCGGAAAGGTTCCGGGAGAGTTTGGGAATATACCGGAGCTCCGGGAGGTTACTGGAACCCCCCGGTAAGTATATGGGCCTTATTGGGCCCTAGTGAAAGGGATGGAGAAGGAGCAAGGG
>NC_041385.1:241204809-241210790 GCF_002162155.2 Triticum dicoccoides
GCCTCTGCTGGATCGGAGATCACGGGTGCGTCATCGAGTTGTACGCGTGTCAAGAACTCGGAGGTGCCGGAGTAACGGTGCTTGGATCGGTTGGACCGGGAGGACGTACGACTACTTCCTCTACGTTGCGTCAACGCTTCCGCTTCGGTCTACGAGGGTACGTAGACAACACTCTCCCCTCTCATTGCTATACATCACCATGATCTTGCGTGTGCGTAGGAATTTTTTTGAAATTACTATGTTCCCCAACAGTGGCATCCGAGCCAGGTTTTATGCGTTGATGTTATATGCACGAGTAGAACACAAGTAAGTTGTGGACGATATAAGTCATACTGCCTACCAGCAGGTCATACTTTGGTTCAGCGGTATTGTGAGATGAAGCGGCCTGGACCGACATTACGCGTACGCTTACGCGAGACTAGTTTCACCGTTACGAGCACTCGTGCTTAAAGGTGGTTGGCGGGTGTCTGTCTCTCTCACTTTAGTTGAACCGAGTATGGCTACGCCCGGTCCTTGTGAAGGTTAAAACGGAGTCTATTTGACAAACTATCGTTGTGGTTTTGATGCGTAGGTAAGAACGGTTCTTGCTAAGCCCGTAGCAGCCACGTAAAATTTGCAACAACAAAGTAGAGGACGTCTAACTTGTTTTTGCAGGGCATATTGTGATGTGATATGGTCAAGACGTGATGCTATATTTTATTGTATGAGATGATCATGTTTTGTAACCGAAGTTATCGGCAACTGGCTGGAGCCATATGGTTGTCGCTTTATTGTATGAAATGCAAACGCCCTGTAATTGCTTTACTTTATCACTAAGCGGTAGCGATAGTCGTAGAAGCAATAGATGGCGTAAACGACAATGATGCTACGATGGAGATCAAGGTGTCGCGCCGGTGACGATGGTGGTCATGACGGTGCTTCGAAGATGGAGATCACAAGCACAAGATGATGATGGCCATATCATATCACTTATATTGATTGCATGTGATGTTTATCCTTTATGCATCTTATCTTGCTTCAATTGACGGTAGCATTTTAAGATGATCTCTCACTAAAATTATCAAGAAGTGTTCTCCCTGAGTATGCATCGTTGCCAAATTTCGTCGTGCCGAGACACCACGTGATGATCGGGTGTGATAAGCTCTACGTCCATCTACAACGGGTGCAAGCCAGTTTTGCACAAGCAGAATACTCAGGTTAAACTTGACGAGCCTAGCATATGCAGATATGGCCTCGGAACACGGAGACCGAAAGGTCGAGGGTGAATCATATAGTAGATATGATCAACATAATGATGTTCACCATTGAAAACTACTCCATCTCACGTGATGATCGGTTATGGTTTAGTTGATTTGGATCACGTGATCACTTAGATGACTAGAGAGATGTCTGTCTAAGTGGGAGTTCTTAAATAATATGATTAATTGAACTTAAATTTGTCATGAACTTAGTACCTGATAGTATCTTGCTTGTCTATGTTTGTTTGTAGATAGATGGCTCGTGCTGTTGTTCCGTTGAATTTTAATGCGTTCCTTGAGAAAGCAAAGTTGAAAGATGATGGTAGCAATTACACGGACTGGGTCCGTAACCTGAGGATTATCCTCATTGCTGCACAGAAGAGTTACGTCCTGGAAGCACCGTTGGGTGCCAGGCCTGCTGCTGATGCAACTGACGACATTAAGAACGTCTGGCAGAGCAAAGCTGATGACTACTCTATAGTTCAGTGTGCCATGCTTTACGGCTTAGAACCGGGTCTTCAACGACGTTTTGAATGTCATGGAGCATATGAGATGTTCCAGGAGTTGAAGTTAATATTTCAAGCAAATGCCCGGATTGAGAGATATGAAGTCTCCAATAAGTTCTATAGCTGCAAGATGGAGGAGAATAGTTCTGTTAGTGAACATATACTCAGAATGTCCGGGTATAACAATCACTTGATTCAACTGGGAGTTAACCTTCCTGATGATAGTGTCATTGACAGAATTCTTCAATCACTGCCACCAAGCTACAAGAGCTTCATGATGAACTATAATATGCAAGGGATGAACAAGACTATTCCCGAGCTCTTCCCAATGCTGAAAGCCGCGGAGGTAGAAATCAAGAAGGAGCATCAAGTGTTGATGGTCAACAAGACCACTAGTTTCAAGAAGAAGGGCAAAGGGAAGAAGAAGGGGAACTTCAAAAAGAATGGCAAGCAAGTTGCTGCTCAAGAGAAGAAACCCAATTCTGGACCTAAGCCTGAAACTGAGTGCTTCTACTGCAAGCAGACTGGTCACTGGAAGCGGAATTGCCCCAAGTATTTGGCGGATAAGAAGGATGGCAAAGTGAACAAAGGTATATGTGATATACATGTTATTGATGTGTACCTAACTAGAGCTCGTAGTAGCACCTGGGTATTCGATACTGGTTCTGTTGCTAATATTTGCAACTCGAAACAGGGACTACAGAATAAGCGAGCACTGGCCAAGGACGAGGTGACGATGCGCATGGGAAACGGTTCCAAAGTCGATGTGATCACGGTCAGCACGCTACCTCTACATCTACCATCGGGATTAGTATTAGACCTGAATAATTGTTATTTGGTGCCTGCGTTGAGCATGAACATTATATCTGGATCTTGTTTGATGCGAGACGGTTATTCATTTAAATCAGAGAATAATGGTTGTTCTATTTATATGAGTAATATCTTTTATGGTCATGCACCCTTGAAGAGTGGTCTATTTTTATTGAATCTCGATAGTAGTGATACACATATTCATAATGTTGAAGCCAAAAGGCGCAGAGTTGATAATGATAGTGCAACTTATTTGTGGCATTGCCGTTTAGGTCATATCGGTGTAAAACGCATGAAGAAACTCCATACTGATGGACTTCTGGAATCACTTGATTATGAATCACTTGGTACTTGTGAACCGTGCCTCATGGGCAAGATGACCAAAACACCGTTCTCCGGATCTATGGAGAGAGCAACAGATTTGTTGGAAATCATACATACAGATGTATGTGGCCCGATGAATGTTGAGGCTCGTGGAGGATATCGTTATTTTCTCACCTTCACAGATGATTTGAGAAGATATGGGTATATCTACTTAATGAAACACAAGTCTAAAACATTTGAAAAGTTCAAAGAATTTCAGAGTGAAGTAGAAAATCATCGTAACAAGAAAATAAAATTTCTACGATCTGATCGTGGAGGAGAATATTTGAGTTACGAGTTTGGCTTACATTTGAAACAATGCGGAATAGTTTTGCAACTCACGCCACCTGGAACACCACAACGAAATGGTGTGTCCGAACGTCGTAATCGTACTTTACTTGATATGGTACGATCTATGATGTCTCTTACCGATTTACCGCTATCATTTTGGGGTTATGCTTTAGAGACGGCCGCATTCACGTTAAATAGGGCACCATCAAAATCCGTTGAGACGACGCCTTATGAACTATGGTTTGGCAAGAAACCAAAGTTGTCGTTTCTTAAAGTTTGGGGCTACGATGCTTATGTGAAGAAACTTCAACCAGATAAGCTCGAACCCAAATCGGAGAAATGTGTCTTCATAGGATACCCAAAAGAGACTGTTGGGTACACCTTCTATCATAGATCCGAAGGCAAGACATTCGTTGCTAAAAATGGATCCTTTCTAGAGAAGGAATTTCTCTCGAAAGAAGTGAGTGGGAGGAAAGTAGAACTTGATGAGATAACTGTATCTACTCCCTTGTTGGAAGGTAGTTCATCACGAGAACCGGTTCCCGTGACAACTACACCAACTAGTGAGGAAGCTAATGATATTGATCATGAAACTTCAGATCAAGTTTCTGATGAACCTCGTAGGTCTACCAGAATAAGATCCGCACCAGAGTGGTACGGCAATCCTATTCTGGAAGTCATGTTACTTGACCATGATGAACCTACGAACTATGAGGAAGCGATGATGAGCCCAGATTCCGCAAAATGGCTAGAGGCCATGAAATCTGAGATGGGATCCATGTATGAAAACAAAGTATGGACTTTGGTTGACTTGCCCAATGATCGGCAAGCCATTGAGAATAAATGGATCTTTAAGAAGAAGACTAACGCTGATGGTAATGTTACTGTCTACAAAGCTCGACTTGTTGCGAAAGGTTTTCGACAAGTTCAAGGGGTTGACTACGATGAGACTTTCTCACCCGTAGCGATGCTTAAGTCTGTCCGAATCATGTTGGCTATTGCTGCATTTCATGATTATGAAATTTGGCAAATGGATGTCAAGACTGCATTCTTGAATGGATTTCTAGAAGAAGAGTTGTATATGATGCAGCCGGAAGGTTTTGTTGATCCAAAAGGTGCTGACAAAGTATGCAAGCTCCAGCGTTCCATTTATGGACTGGTGCAAGCATCTCGGAGTTGGAATAAACGCTTTGACAGTGTGATCAAAGCATATGGTTTTATACAGACTTTTGGAGAAGCCTGTATTTACAAGAAAGTGAGTGGGAGCTCTGTAGCATTTCTAGTTTTATATGTTGATGACATATTGTTAATTGGAAATGATATAGAATTTCTGGATAGCATAAAGGGATACTTGAATAAAAGTTTTTCAATGAAAGACATCGGTGAAGCTGCTTACATATTGGGCATCAAGACCTATAGAGATAGATCAAGACGCTTAATAGGACTTTCACAAAGCACATACCTTGACAAGATTTTGAAAAAGTTCAAAATGGATCAGGCTAAGAAAGGATTCTTGCCTGTGCTACAAGGTGTGAAGTTGAGTCAAACTCAATGCCCGACCACAGCAGAAGATAGAGAGAAAATGAAAAATGTTCCCTATGCTTCAGCCATAGGCTCTATCATGTATGCAATGCTGTGTACCAGACCTGACGTATGCTTAGCAATAAGCTTGGCAGGAAGGTACCAAAGTAATCCAGGAGTGGATCATTGGACAGCGGTCAAGAACATCCCGAAATACCTGAAAAGGACTAAGGATATGCTTCTCGTATATGGAGGTGACAAAGAGCTAGTCGTAAATGGTTACGTCGATGCAAGCTTTGACACTGATCCGGACGATTCTAAATCGCAAACCGGATACGTGTTTATATTAAACGGTGGAGCTGTAAGTTGGTGCAGTTCTAAACAAAGCGTCGTGGCGGGATCTACATGTGAAGCAGAGTACATAGTTGCTTCTGAAGCAGCAAATGAAGGAGTCTGGATGAAGGAGTTCATTTCCGATCTAGGTGTCATACCTAGTGCATCGGGACCAATGAAGATCTTCTGTGAGAATACTGGTGCAATTGCTTTGGCAAAGGAATCCAGATTTCACAAGAGGACCAAGCACATCAAGAGACGCTTCAATTCCATTCGGGACCAAGTCCAAGTGGGAGACATAGAGATTTGCAAGATACATACGGATCTGAATGTTGCAGACCCGTTGACTAAGCCTCTCTCACGAGCAAAACATGATCAGCACCAAGACTCCATGGGTGTCAGAATCATTACAATGTAATCTAGATTATTGACTCTAGTGCAAGTGGGAGAATGAAGGAAATATGCCCTAGAGGCAATAATAAAGTTATTATTTATTTCCTCATATCATGATAAATGTTTATTATTCATGCTAGAATTGTATTATCCGGAAACTTGATACATGTGTGAATACATAGACAAAACTATAGTCACTAGTATGCCTCTACTTGACTAGCTCATTAATCAAAGATGGTTATGTTTCCTGACCATAGACATGTGTTGTCATTTGATTAGTGGGATCACATCATTAGGAGAATGATGTGATTGACATGACCCATTCTGTTAGCCTAGCACTTGATCGTTTAGTATACTGCTATTGCTTTCTTCATGACTTATACAAAGTTCCTGCAACTATGAGATTGTGCAACTCCCGTTTACCGGAAGAACACTTTGTGTGCTACCAAACGTCACAACGTAACTGGGTGATTATAAAGGTGCTCTACAGGTGTTTCCGAAGGTACATGTTGGGTTGGCATAATTC
>NC_041385.1:241211162-241229881 GCF_002162155.2 Triticum dicoccoides
CCTTCCTTCTCCTACTCCGAATAGGAAGGGGGGGGGGCAAACCTACTTGGAGTAGGTTTGCCCCCCTATGGCGCACCTCCCCCTTGGGCCGGCCACCTCCTCCCTCCCTCCTTTATATACGGGGGTAGGGGGGCACCCTAGACACAGAAGTTGATCATTGAGAATGTTCCTTAGCCGTGTGCGGTGCCCCCCTCCACGATATTACACCTCAGTCATATTGTAGCGGTGCTTAGGCGAAGCCCTGCGACAGGAGAACATCAAGATCGTCACCACGCCGTCGTGCTGACGGAACTCCCCCCGCGCCTCTGCTGGATCGGAGATCGGGGGTGCGTCATCGAGCTGTTTGCGTGTCAAGAACTCGGAGGTGCCGGAGTAACGGTGCTTGGATCGGTTGGACCGGGAGGACGTACGACTACTTCCTCTACGTTGCGTCAACGCTTCCGCTTCGGTCTACGAGGGTACGTAGACAACACTCTCCCCTCTCATTGCTATACATCACCATGATCTTGCGTGTGCGTAGGAAATTTTTTGAAATTACTACGTTCCCCAACACTCAAGTCCTTCAAGAAGGCGATGGACGCGATGGGTCAGCTTGGTGGAGAACTTGCGGATGTTGATGCGCGCCTTGAAGCCGAGGCCATGCGGCTAATCGAGGAGCGGCATAAGCTGAAGGTGGCCATCAACCTCACGCACCACCAGCATGAGCTTGACAACGCGAAGGCCGAGGCGTCCCTTGCGACCTCGCGAGAGGCCTTCTCCCAAGCTTTGGAGGAGGCCCGGGAAGCAGATCATCATCCCGAGGCCACGGAGAAGCGCGTGTGGGAGCTCCAAGCCTGGAGCGCCTCCCTGGAGCAGCAAGTGGAGCTGCGCTGAGCCGCCCTTGCGTCGCTGAGGGGGACGCCTATCGAGGAGGAGGAGCTTCGAAAGCACGAGGAAGCGCTGACGCTGGAGGCCGCCGAACGCAGCCTTGATCTTGAGCGGTTGGAGACGAGGGAGCACCAGGTTACCCAAGCGGAGGATGATGTTGGCGCACGCGAGGCCCGGATCCAGGAAAAGGTCGACCGCCGTGTGGACGAGGCTCGAGCAGACCTTGCGAGTAGATATGATCTGAAGGTGAAGCTGGTGGAAGCCGAGGTCGAGGGTAGGACTACCGCCCTCAGGTCCATTCTAGCCGAAGCGGAACGGTGCGCGAAGGCTGCCGTAACTGCCCTGGTCTCGCGGCAGGCCGAGCTGGCCTCCGCCCGCGCCGAGCTGCCTCCACTTCAGCAGCGGGTTGCCGACGCCGAGTCCATCGGGTAGCAGAACAGAGAGGAAATACTTCAACAACAGACATTGGAGCACATGCACGGCCCTATGCTCCAAGACCTCAGGAGTAGGGCCAACGCAGCCCTGAGCAACATATGTAATGAGAACGCCCCGTATCCCTGCATGACCAACTATGCCAGTCATCTCCGCTTCTTCACTGACGTGGTGACGCGCCTGGAGAATTGCTCCGAGAGAGCTCACCAGCTTGTTGAGGAGAGGACCCGCAGCCTACTTGGGCGCGCGTTCTCCCGCGTCTTCAACCATCTTCAGAACATCGACCCCAACTTTGACTTTGATGCCGTCATCGCCTTGGTGCCCGAGGCCATCCGGGGCGACCTGGCATGGTGGGTGGAGGACAATGTGGACGCGCTTGTTAGGGCCTTCGCTTCTGACGACGACGGGGTGGTAGTCGTGGTGGACGGTGGCGACGTGGTCGATGGCGGCGACGGCGGCGCCAGTGATGGTGATGGCGATGCCAGTGATAGAGGCGTGAGTGATGCGTCTGGAGGCGACCAGGAGGATGCAGTGAGCAACATCTCTGACTGATCCTGTGTTTCCCTGATGTTTATCCTACATACAAAAGCTCAGGCGTGGCCCTAGAGGTTGTAAGAGAATTTTGGGAGGGGGAGCCCCTCATGTAAGAAGATTTATGTCCATATGCTTTTAGGAATGATGATGAACATGCGCCTACATGATTCTACGGGCCCTGCGATGAGCTTGTTGTTATGGTTTACCTTTAGCCAGGACAAATCCCGAATAGACTCGCAAGGCCGTGAGCCTCCGAGGGTCCCCTAAGGGGCCTATTGACCAGGTCGTGAGGGCCTCGTGAGAGCGAGTGCCGGCCGCGGTACGGCATGCGCGCAGTGCACGTGCGCTTCGCCCAGCCCCGCCCACGAGAGGCTAGCAAGGGGGAGGTAGCTGGTCCGAACTCCAAACTAGGGCAGAAACCAGAACACAAGAAATCACACGAACGAGAAAAGACACCCCCCCCGCATACACAAATGCAGATTCAACTTCAACTTAAATCCAAAGCAAGGAAGCTCGACCACAGAAAGGGAGGCAAAAAGCAAAAGGCCGCGTCCAGCGCCTAGTCTAGTCTTCGACGTCTTCTCACCAGCGCGGAGCTAAGTGCTGCCACTAGGCATGGGAGGGAGCCCCCGAGTCCTGCGGGCGGCTCTCCGGAGACTCTGGGGCGTGTACAACCCCACTCATTATTACGTGAGAGTGTCACAGGCCGTGAGCTTCACATGCACTGGGCCTTCTTCACAGGCACCGGGCTTTGCTTCATATCGCCAGATGAGGGCCCCGCCTTGCGCCACCCTCGACCACCATTGACAGTGGCCGAAGACCAAGGACGACGCCAATGGGGCAAAGGGGACGCCAGCGGCGCCCTCGGCAACCACGGGTCCTCTGCCGGGGGTAGGCTTTGCAGCACCTCCCAGGCAGAGGGCCTACCTCCGGTGGACGCCTTGCTCTATGTGTCGTGGGAAGGGGCCTGGCTCCTGGCCCCTCTCCTGCAGCCCCCAGTGCGCCCCTCCTGGCGGAAGGGAGGCTGCCGAGCTGGGGCAGCCGTCCGCTGCTGTGACCTGAACCTCCTGCGACCCATGGTTAGCATAAGCTTGCTCCTGAGGAATTAGCGGTACCCGGTAGCTGCTGCTGCCAGCGCGGTTGGCGAGGCTTCCTTGAGGCTCTTGGAAAGGCTCGGGTTCTGGCATCTCTTCCTCCCAGCCTCACCCTAGGAACGAGCCAGGGTTATCCTCCAGCGCGTACTCCCGATCCACCATGCGGGGAACGTAAGCCTCCGAGGCCGCCGCCTCGAAGACATCGCCGTAGTGCCCCACTCTCCATGTGTCCTAGCCTAGCTAGCACGCCGTCTTGAGGATGGTAGGGCAGCGGCCTGCCCGGGCCATAGGCGGCGACGCGCATGCCCTCGTTCATTTGAGCTGGTGTTGGTGCAGCCTGGCATTCGGCGCTGATGGTTGAGCTGGTGTCGATGATGCCTTGGGACGTGTCTGAGGGCGCCCGGGCGTGGAGAGGCTCGCCGCGTGATCCGACCAGGGCCCGGGGTGGAAGCTGGAAACAGAAGGGCGGTGCCCCCGAGGCTGCGACATCCAGGAGCTCGGCAACGCGCTCCAACAACGCGTCTCGGCCGCTCTCCTGCAACCTACACCGCAGCAGCTCCCGAGCCACAATGAGCGCGGCCCTCATGTTCGCTTGTTCCCGTTGGGTGTGCGGCGCCGTGGCCGCGGCATGGCTTGTGGCCCTTACGGCTGACCACACCTGCCGTGGAGTAAGGGCAGGCAGTGCTTGACCGCGTCGCCCGCGCCCCGCAGCGTTCTGTGGTGCGCGGGCTGCTTGGGGCGCGGATTTAAGGTCTTCTTGGGTAGGCGGCATGACCGGAGCTGGCCAGGCGGCCTAGCGGTCGGCCCCGGTCATGGGGTCGCTGGACATGGACGCGGCAAAGCGATGGGACGCGGATCGGCGGAAAGAAGATTTCGACACACCCCTACCTAGTGTGCCAAATGTCGGATATCGAGTTCCAGCAAAACCCTTAAGGTTCGAACACTGGGGTGGGCAGAAGATCTCTCCCTACCGAAACACGCCCTCAGCCTCGTTGTGATCTCTAAGCTAGCTCGATGAACAACACAAGAGACACAAGATTTATACAGGTTCGGGCCACCGTTGTGGTGTAATACCCTACTCCTGTGTGTAGTGGTGGATTGCCTCTTGGGCTGATGATGAACAGTACAGGGGATGAACAGCCTCGCGAGGAGAGGTATTCTTATGCTTTGTGGTATGCTTGGGGAGGAATTGATCTGTCCTCTCTATGGTGGTGGCTAGCCCTATTTATAGAGGCCCTGGTCCTCTTCCCAAATATTGAGTGGGAAGGGATCCAACAACGGCCATTTTGAAAGGGGACAGCTAGTACAAGCTATCCTGACTAAAGGTGGTCTTCGCCTGCCAAAGGCGTTGGTGGTGATGCCGTCTTGGGCTCCATGGTGACCTCCGTCCTGTAGTCCCGATGGCCTTGGTCTCGTTGCACCGATATGGAAACCTTTGCCTGATGCCTTGGTACTCCGCGCCTGCGCTTGCCCCCTCTGCACCAAAGAGGAAACGAGGACATTGTGTGGGCTCGTGCCCGCCTGGTGCCCGTCTGGCCTTGGTCGTCATGGCTTGCGTCACGAGGACCTTGCGAGGTGCCCTTGCCTTGATCTCTCCGCCTCCTCGCGAGCTTGCCTGGTGAGGCCGCCCTTGAGGAGGCCTTGCATCATCCACCACGCGAGGCTTGGCCCCTCGTGAGGGTCTTGAGTGTTGGTTGATGAAGACGGGCCGCATTGGGCCACTGGTGGAGCCATGCCGTGGGCCACAGGCAGGCAAGTCTGGGGACCCCCGTTCCTAGAACACCGACAGCTATACCGTTGGAGTTGATGGACTCATTTACCTTCGAAGCTTCCGCAGCTATCTAGTTTAGATGGCCTTCAGCCATGATTTATTTTTGTAATCATACTCTTTATGAGGACTCGATGTAATAAGGGTGTGAATGAAACTCTGTTATAATTCCTAGAGCACTATGCATGTTAGCATTACTGATCCAGGGATGACACTGATGCATAGCGACTTGACCGTTTGAGGCCTGGTCGCTACAATATGGTATCAGAGCACACGCTGACTGTAGGATGCGACCACTAGAATGAGCCACAGAATTTATCTTCTCTACTCATTTCTAATTCTCCTCTCTTTCTACTCTATAGATGGCGGATCCCAGGAACAAGTTCACCCAGCCGGATGACAACACCCCTTTCGGAAAGCACTTGAAGGAAGTCACTAAGTATCTAAACATCGGACTACCAAGCTTCACGGGGACTTTCTATACATCGGTACCGAAAGAGGAGCGCTGGAAGATCAAAGTCTGGATACCTGGGAGGACCTTTGCACAAACAACGGAGCCTATTGATTTCTACCTAGATGCACCAAGCTGGAGTATTGTAAAGAGCATGGCCGCACATATCACCTTTGGACGCATATGTGAGGTGTATCACAAGGAGCTCGAGAATACCTTCTACCAGATATGTGGCCGCCGAGATGATAAATGGGAGAGGATTCGTACCAGGAGGGATGGATCAATTGTAGCTTACATTCAAGAGATGGGAGATCATATTCGTTGACAGGAGAATCAACAAATTATCGACATGAAGAAGATCAAGAAACTCGTGAGGAGGAACAATGAGCTAGAAGAGGAGATCAAGTCTACACGCGATGGATACAAGGAGGAGATTGCTATATTAGTAGAAGAGAATGACGACCTGACAAGGAAGCTAGGAGTATTCATGGGAGACCCCGCGCCAAAGAAGGACAACCAACCAGGAGACTACATCATCCTCGACAACACCGACTCCGATCCTGATAGCGATGATGACTACGTCGATGAAGTTGGAGCGGATATTATGGAGTCTTCTTCTGATGAAATTTTCTAGACGACCACCATTGTAATTAGTAGTATTTTCCCTCCAAGTAGTTGCAACGATCGAGCTTGTAGTGATAGGTTAGACCGCTCTTGTGTGACTTGTGTGCTATTGATTGAAATGAAATTGATTGTGTTTGTCTCATGAGAATTATGGGTAGTGAATCTCTCTTACACCTCTATTCTATTATGTTTTCTCACCCCTTCTAAACCCATCAGAGGCCTGAAAACCCACAAGTGTAGGGGATCGCAACAGCTTTCGAGGGTAAAGTATTCAACCCAAATTTATTGATTCGACGCAAGGGGAGCCAAAGAATATTCTTGAGTATTAGCAGTTGAGTTGTCAATTCAACCACACCTAGATAACTTAGTATCTGCAGCAAAGTATTTAGTAGCAAAGTAGTATGATAATAAAGGTAACGGTAGCAAAAGTAATGTTTTTGGGTTTTGTAGTAGTTGTAACAATAGCAACGGAAAAGTTAATAAGCGAAGAACAATATGTGAAAAGCTCGTAGGCAATGGATCAGTGATGGATAATTATGCGGAATGCGATTCCTCATGTAATAGCTATAACATAGGGTGACACAGAACTAGCTCCAATTCATCAATGTAATGTAGGCATGTATTTCATAAATAGTCATACGTGCTTATGGAAAAGAACTTGCATGACATCTTTTGTCCTACCCTCCCATGGCAGCGGAGTCCTAGCGGAAACTAAGGGATATTAAGGCCTCCTTTTAATAGAGAACCGGAACAAAGCATTAACACATAGTGAATACATGAACTCCTCAAACTACGGTCATCATCGAGAAGTATCCTGATTATTGTCACTTCGGGGTTGTCGGATCATAACACATAATAGGTGATTATAGACTTGCTAGATAGGATCAAGAACACACATATATTCATGAAAACATAATAGGTTCAGATCTGAAATCATGGTACTCGGGCCCTAGTGACAAGCATTAAGCATAGCAAAGTCATAGCAACATCAATCTCAGAACATAGTGGATACTGGGGATCAAACCCTAACAAAACTAACTTGATTACATGGTAAATCTCATCCAACCCATCACAGTCCAGCAAGCCTACGATGGAATTACTCACGCACGGCGGTGAGCATCATGAAATTGGTGATGGAGGATGGTTGATGATGACGATGGCGACGAATCCCCCTCTCCGGAGCCCCGAACAAACTCCAGATCAGCCCTCCCGAGAGAGATTAGGGCTTGGTGGCAGGTCCGTGTTGTAAAACACGATGAAACTTTCTCTCTGATTTTTTGACGTGAATATATGGAATTGGAGTTGAGGTCGGTGGAGGTCCAGGGGGCCCATGAGATAGGGGGCGCGCCCAGGGGGAGGGGGCGCGCCCCCCTGTCTCGTGGATAGGGTGTGGGCCCCCTGGTGTATTTCTTTCGCCCCATAATTCTTATTAATTCCAAAAAGTGCCTCCGTGGATTTCCAGGACATTCCGAGAACTTTTCTTTTCTACACATAAAACAACATCATGGCAGTTCTGCTGAAAACAGCGTCAGTCCGGGTTAGTTTCATTCAAATCATGCAAGTTAGAGTCCAAAACAAGGGCAAAAGTGTTTGGAAAAGTAGATACGTTGGAGACGTATCAACTCCCCCAAGCTTAAATCTTTGCTTGTCCTCAAGCAATTCAGTTGATAAACTGAAAGTGATAAAGAAAAACATTTACAAACTCTGTTTGCTCTTGTTGTTGTAAACATGCAAAGCCATCATTCAGGTTTCAGCAAATATTATGAACTAACCATACTCACAATAACACCTAGGTCTCACAATTACTCATATCAATAGCATAATCAGCAAGCGAGCCATAATAATAAAACTCGGATGACAACACTTTCTCAAAATAATCATAACATGATATAACAAAATGGTATCTCGCTAGCCCTTTCTGAGACTGCAAAACATAAATGCAGAGCACCTTTAAAGATCAAGGCCTGACTAAACATTGTAATTCATGGTAAAAGATATCCAGTCAAGTCATACCCAATATAAACCAATAGTAATGAATGCAAATGACAGTGTGCTCTCCAGCGGGTGCTTTTTAATAAGAAGAGTGATGACTCAACATAAAAGTAAATAGATGGGCCCTTCGCAGAGGGAAGCAGGGATTTGTAGAGGTGCCAGAGCTCGGTTTTAAAACAGAGATTGAATAACATTTTGAGCGGCATACTTTCACTGTCAACGCAACAACTATGAGATGGCTGTATCTTCCATACTACATGCATTATAGGCAGTTCCCAAACAGAATGGTAAATGTTTATACTCCCCCAACCACCAACAAGCATCAATCCATGGCTTGCTCGAAACAACGAGTGCCTCCAACTAACAACAACCTTGGGGGAGTTTTGTTTAATTATTTTGATTTGCTTTGATCTTTTTGGATCATGGGACTGGGAATCCCGGTTACCGGCCCTTTCTCGTGAATGAGGAGCGGAGTCCACTCTTGAGAATAACCCACCTAGCATGGAAGATATAGGCAGCCCTAGTTGAAACATGAGCTGCTCGAGCATACAAAACAGAATTTCATTTGAAGGTTTGGAGTTTGGCACATACAAATTTACTTGGAACGGCAGGTAAATACCGCATATAGGAAGGTATAGTGGACTCATATGGAATAACTTTGGGGTTTATGGAGTTTGGATGTACAAGCAGTATTCCCGCTTAGTACAGGTGAAGGCCAGCAAAAGACTAGGAAGCGACCAACTGAGAGAGCGACAATAGTCGTAAACATGCATTAAAATTAATTCATACCAAATACAAGCATGAGTAGGATATAATCCACCATGAACATAAATATCATGAAGGCTATGTTGATTTGATTCAACTACATGCGTGAACATGTGCCAAGTCGAGTCACTCAATTCATTCAAAGGAGGATACCATCCCATCATACCGCATCATAATCATTCTAATAGCATGTTGGCATGCAAGGTAAACCATTATAACTCATAGCTAATCAAGCATGGCACAAGCAACTATAATCTCTAAATGTCATTGCAAATATGTTTACTTCATAATAAGCTGAATCAGAAACGATGAACTCATCATATTTACAAAAACAAGAGAGGTCAAGTTCACACCAGCTTTTCTCATCTCAATATGTCCATCATATATCATCATTATTGCCTTTCACTTGCATGACCGAACGATGTGTATAATAACAAGAGTGCACGTACATTGGACTAAGCTGGAATCTGCAAGCATTCAACTCAAAAGAGAAGACAAGATAATATGGGCTCTAAGTTAAATAAACAATCATGCATATGAGAGCCACTAAACATTTTCAATATGGTCTTCTCGACCCCCAAAAGAAAGAAAGAAAATAAAACTATTTACACGGGAAAGCTCCCAACAAGTAAAAAGAAGAACAAGAAATCTTTTTGGGTTTTCATTTTAATCTCTACTACAAGCATGAAAATTAAACTAACTAATTTTTTTGGTTTTTCTTAAGGTTTATCAAACATACAAGAAGAAAACTAGAAAAAGAAATTTAAACTAACATGGATAATATAATGAAAGAGTATGAGCACCGACGACTAGTGTGTGAACATGAATATAAAGTCGGTGAGAAATACGTACTCCCCCAAGCTTAGGCTTTTGACCTAAGTTGGTCTAGTAACAAGGACCACCTCTACTCTCCCCGCTGTACTGGGAGGTGTAATCAGGATACCACTGGCTGGTCATCTCCGGATCCCACTGGACAGATGATGCATGATAAGGGTCCAGTTTAGGTTCCAGCTCAGGTTCAGGTTCTGGAGTAAAAGCTCGGGCTCGGTGATTGTACACCGCTTCCGGCGTGACAAGAAAATTTTCTGCAAGCAAATCAAACAACAGAGGCGCAGGCAGAATAATAATCTCAAAGTGTTTCTTATTAAATCTAAGTTTATACAAGAGCATCTTCTCTTCGTTGTCAACAATAAATGTGAGGAGCCAATTTTGTCTCCTCTTTCTCATGGTGCCTAATGGGTATCTGAAAATGTCTAGCAAGACGTGCAGCATAGATACCTCCAAAGATGGGGCCTTTTGTACGATTCAGGTCTAGCCGTTTAGCAACGACGGTACCCACACTAAAAGTATTGTCTCCAAGCAAGGCATGTTGAAGAATGATAATATCAGGAACACTAAAGCTTCCACTATTTCCACGACCAATCAAGCATCTACTAGCAAATATGGCAAAGTAGCATAAAACAGGAAAATGTATGCTAGAGATTTTTGCCTCGGAACCCTTCTTTGCTTCCTCTACAGCTATAGAGTTAACAAAGCCATCCACATCTTTACGATGGGGTTCCTCTAATTCTCCCTCATAAGGTATCCTACACACCGTGCAAAAATGACGTAAAGACATTTCTCTAAATTCATCATATAAATGAAATGATACTGCAGGCGGTGACTTCTTAGGATAATAATAAAAAAATTGCACGAAAGTATTGGTGAGTAAGAGATACTGATCGATCCGGTCGTTCATGAAACCGGGGAGGCCTGCATTCTCGATCAAAGAATAAAAATCTTCATGAATTCTAGCTTCTTTCAAGAAATCATCACATGGCCATTCACACGACCGTACTTCCGCAAGCGAGGAAGATTATACTTGGCCTTTTCCTTCTCTTTAGCTTGTTTTTCCTGAGAGCCTTGGCTAGAAGAGCCCCTCAAAAGTTTCCTTAACATTTTCTGAAAATTTCTGAAATTTTAGTAACTTCAAAATAAAAGTGAATAAAACTAAACAAGATTGGTAGCCACTACCCCTACAAGTGCCTAGAGCCTATAGCATGCATTAGAATTGCTTGGGACCTCGAAAATTTAACTTGCAAGCTCAAGAACATGGTCACCTGTGTAGCAAAAATTTGCAATGAATAAAGCACTGGAACAAAAACTAATTGGACCAATGGAGGAGTCACATACCAAGCAACAATCTCCCAAAGCAGTTTTGTAAATGGAGCTTTGAGCAAGGAGATCGAAAATCGTAGCAAAATGAGCTAGAACTCGTGCTTGAGCTGGATGGTGATTTTTTTGGGTAAAATATGTGTGTGGGTGCTGGCATAAGTGGAGGGGGCCACCAGGGGCCCACGAGACAGGGGTGCGCGCCCAGGGAGGGGGGCGCGCCCTCCACTCTCGTGGCCTGGTGCTTGCCCCATCCTGCAGTGTTTTCAGTGCCTAAAATGCTCAAATATTCCATAATACTAAATTTGCAGGGAATTTGGAGCACTTTTATTTTCGGGATGTTTTTTAATGCACGGATAATTGAGAAAACAGACGGATAATACTATTTTTGATTTATTTATTCTAAACATACGCAAGTAAAAAGAGGGTACAAAAGGTTGTGCCTTCTAGTTTCATCCATCTCATGATCATCAAAATGAATCCACTAACAAGGTTGATCAAGTATTGTTAACAAACTCATTCCGAATAACACGGAACCGGAGAAATTTCGAATAACACTAAGTTACCTCAGCGGGGATATGAAAATCCCCAACAATAAGAATATCATACTTTTTCTTGATAGTAGGAAGAGGAAATTCAAAACCTCCAATAATAATAGTTGGAACTTTTCCAATAGAGTTGATGCTATGAACTTGAGATTGTTTCCTCGGAAAGTTTACCGTATGCTCATTACCATTAACATGAAAAGTGACATTGCCTTTGTTGCAATCAATAACAGCCCCTGTAGTATTCAGAAAAGGTCTACCAAGGATAATAGACATACTATCGTCCTCGGGAATATGAAGAATAACAAAGTCCGTTAAGATAGTGACATTTGCAACCACAACAGGCACATCCTCACAAATACCGACAGGTATAGCAGTTGATTTATCAGCCATTTGCAAAGATATTTCAGTAGGTGTCAACTTATTCAATTCAAGTCTATGATATAAAAAGAGAGTCATAACACTAACACCGGCTCCAAGATCACATAAAGCAGTTCTAACATAACTTCTTTTAATGGAGCATGGTATAGTTGGCACACCCGGATCTCCAAGCTTCTTTGGTATTCCACCCTTAAAAGTGTAATTAGCAAGCATGGTGGAAATTTTAGCTTCCGGTATCTTTCTTTTATTTGTGATGATATCCTTCATATATTTAGCATAAGGATTTACTTTGAGCATATCAGTTAAGCGCATACGTAAGAAAATAGGTCTAATCATTTCAGCAAAGCGCTCAAAATCCTCATCATCCTTTGTCTTGGATGGTTTAGGAGGAAAGGGCATGGGTTTCTGAACCCATGGTTCTCTTTCTCTACCATGCTTCCTAGCAAAAAAATCTCTCTTATCATAACGTTGATTCTTTGATTGTGGGTTATCAAGATCAACAACAGGTTCAATCTCTACTTCATTATTTTTGCTAGGTTGAGCATCAACATGAACATTATCATTAACATTATCACTAGCACTACAAAAAAAATACACTTCCGTGATGATACATGTTAGTCACAGTAGGTTGCGTTTTTTGTCATGCATGTACATCCATGACAAATTTATGACAGAATCGAGATAGTCATACCTGTGCTGTCATAGAAGTGTTCGATGACATTACCAAAATTATCATCACGGAAGTGTCCACTTCCATGACGATAAATCACGCGTCACAGAAGTGCTTTCGTCAAGGGTGACCAACACGTGGCATCCACCGTAACGGAACGCCGTTAAGCTATCGGGTTGGGTTTTGGATCCGATAACCCGTTAACAGCCCCGACCAATGGGGATTTTCCACGTGTAAAATCATCATTGGCTGGAGGAAACACGTGTCGGCTCATTGTTGGGACAGATGTCGTCCACTCATTGGACAGAAGGCGCCTATGATACGTCGACACGTGGCACGGCCCAACAGAGGCCCATTCCTGTGAAAAGGCCGGCCCGTTTGACTTGGTCAAAAGGTGACGGGCCAGCCCATGGAAAGCCTGTTAACGGCATGTTCGCATATAGCCCATTTACAGCCCGCTAACCCAAGGTCTGTTACGCCCTATCCGAATTAGGCCCAATAGCGTCATCTGGGCCATCCAATATGATTCCAGCCCGTTTTCACTTCTGGCCCATGTATGGCCCATGATGTCTTTCGGCCCATATGAGGCCCTATGTAACTCTTGGCCTATTAACGACCCGTGGTGAAACTGGCCCGCAATGAACAGTGTATTACTTTAGACCCATTAACGGCCCGTGGTGAAACTGGCCCGTAATGAACAGTGTATCGCTTTATACCCATTAAGGGCCCGTTATTCAGTTGGGCCGTTTCCAGCCCATGTTATCTTTCAGCCTTCTCAGAGCCCATTTATTCTTGGGCTCATTTGCAGCATTCGGTTACTTACGGCCCGTTACTGTCATTTTCCGCCTGTGGGCCAAATTCAGCTCGTCGTTACAGTCGGCCCGTTTGTGGTCCGTTAGTCTGTTGGGCCATTTTCATAGCATCACCAAATACGGCCTATTAATGGCCCGTTATGGTCAGCCAATAAAACATACGATTTCCATTATAGGCCCGTCTACGGCCCATTAAAGGCCAGTACAAGACCCATAAATGAGTCGGTGGCCCATGGATCCTACGTGATGTAGAAGGCCCATGGATCCTGCGAGACGTAGAAGGCCCATGGACACCGCGAGACGTAGAAGGCCCATGGATCCTGCGAGACGTAGAAGGCCCATGGATCCTGCGAGACGTAGAAGGCCCATGGTCGGGCGAGTTGGCCCCCGTTTAAACGATATAGCATATTCAAAGAATTATCCTACTCAATACTATCACCTCTAAAAAGCATGCACTATACAACAAAGAGATCAAGGCATAGAAAGGTAGAATAATCCTACATTATACAATAAAGAAATTATAGCCGATTATACCCACTGGGCATTATGGTACGACATAGGTGATAATAAAGCATACACAAACAACAAATTACATACACTGGGCAAATACGGCTCATACATCATGGATGCGCATCAACTTAACTCCATTTGAACTATAATCTCTTCAGAAAATAGGATTTGCCGGATTCAGATAGCACAAATTTCAGTCTAGAAAATCTTCAATTCCTTCATGGTTACCTCGGTGTCTTGTTTCATTTTTTGACTCCTGCATCTAATACCTGCATGTCCAGTCTCAACTTGTTGATTATACGTTGACAATCATGTACACGTTGTCTTGCCACCTCTAGTTGATGCTCGAGAACATCAGCACATTCCAATTCCAATCCATAATCATTCGGTAACGGCCATGCCGCACTGCTCGCAGATTTTTGTGTTGATGTCACTTCATCCTGAAATGTTTCTGTAAGTACACATGACTAGGGCAAAAATATAGTTACAACAGTGAAGCGAACAAGACACTATTTTGTACTACATGGCAAAACAGGACTAACAATAATGTTACACGTCACTTTCACAAAAATACGTTACACGTCATGAAGCATAAGCAGGTGATATTTTAAAATTATAAAAAAGATAGTCTGTGCAGCCTGCATACAGAAATCCCTCTTAGCTCACCAGAGGAGCATGATGTTGGGGCCCAATCGAAAACACAGACAAGTTACAAATTTAGACAGCACGTTGCGTATAAGTAAGCAAGCAGTTGGCCATTCTGTACCTCAGTTAAAGTCTTAGGGAGCATAATGAACAGTAGAGGGTTTCATACGAACATACTACAGCAGGCAAAACTATGCAATCATTAGCATAATATAAACTAGATTGTGAGCCTCATGCAATAATAGTTGGTTAATAGACTTCAAAGCTTCAGGCACACTTAGGCAGAGTAATTAAATGGTAAGGCCTTTAATTATGTCAACTAATAGTGATACAAGTACCGAACATCAGGCATAATTATTTGGGCATCTCATTAAGTGAGGACAAATAAAGCAATTGAAAAGAGAAAATTAACTATGCCTGAAACAAACAAGGAATTGAACTGTTGAGTTGCATACAGTGACTTACCTTAGCAGGTTGAAGAGGCTCAGCGCAGCTCCTACTTCTCTTGCAAGGCTCCTTCCTAACATCTTGTACTTGGAAATCCTCAATCTTATCTTCATTGCAGCCCCTCTGCAAGGTGACACAAACTAGTTACTCGTCTCCTTGGAAGATAAATATGCATACTTTCCAGTCTGTGAACACAAAAGGATGAGATTATAACAAAACAACACCACATAATGAAACATGCCGCATCTCTTGCAGTTGCACACAATGAAATGAGCATTTACTATGTCTGCACTATGTAAAAACTAGGCATACCTTCGAACTGGATCTCTAGGTACTCTTGGAGAGCCTACTGTAGTGTACAGCCAAACCTTTGTTCACCTATGAGTTAGACAAGGCCCCACTATAGCAGCCCTTAGTGTTTAAATCGTTGACAAGCTTTGTTAGAGTGTTAGGTCAAGAACAGCAAGTAATCAAAGCAAATAGTCCTAGTATGGCTGGCTGATGCAAACAAGCAATTGAACAGATGTGTGAGCAAATCTTACATATCAAGAAAAGAAGCAAAGAAGGAGGCTTAAAGACCATCACTTGACTGACCAGATTTAAGGGGCATTTAAACATCATGTGCAATGTATGAACTAACATAAACATTGCATATTCCAGATTCTACTATGGAATGCACATGTATTAGGTTATGCCATGTATGATGATGCCTAAATGTACAGATAGCAGGCAGGAGTGATTCATCATTGCACGCACAATTGAATTGCAGGTTAAGGGCCAGTTCGATTCCGCCTTTTCAGGGTATATTGTCAAAATAAGCCATAAAAGATGTGAAGAAGTCATTTTTGAGTTATGGGCTTGGGCTTAACTAAAAATTGAAGGGAAGGGGAATAGTGAAATGACTCTGTTGTCTGCCTATATTACACTCAAAATGCAACTGCTGACGCCTGTGTCACACCCGACCCTCAAGTAAAAACAAACACGCAAGCATTCATTGCCCTGCCCGCTTGAATCTCCTCTCCCCTTTCCCTCTACCTCGATCCCCTGCTTGCAACACTAGGGTTCCTCCAGCAAGCCGTCGCCACTGGTCCCATCTGGCCTGGTCCTCGACGATGCTATGTCCAGCTAGGCTACATGGCCGGCGGGTAGGGGTAAATCTCCCTGGCTGCTCCTCCCTCTGGCGCCGCCCCTCATTCTTATGGTCTCCAGCAGCTGCTCCACTGTGGTTCGTCCAACGCACTACTCCAGCGGGCGCTGCACAACTACGGCTGATGCCACACTGCGGCAGAAGGCACCTTGTCCCCCTCCCCTCCTCCCAGGCCATGGCCTTGAGGTGCTGTTGAAGGATGAGCTCATCCAACAAGGTGAGGATCTCCTCTGATTTTTTGCCAAATTTTCATTCTGATCCACTATACGATGAATTGCTATGAGCTGCTTCTGCTGTTGCTATATGATGCATTGCTATGAGCTACTCCTGCTGCTGCTATATGATGAATTGCTATGAGCTGCTGCTGCTGTATGATGAGTTGCTATGAGCTGTTGCTGCTGCTATATGATGAATTGCTATGAGCTGCTGCTGCTGCTATATGATGAATTGCTATGAGCTGCTCTTGCTGCTGCTATATGATGAATTGCTATGAGCTGCTCTTGCTGCTGCTATATGATGAATTGCTATGAGCTGCTGGTGGTATATGATGAATTGCAGACTGCTGCTGCTGTATGATGAGTTGCTATGAGCTGCTGCTGCTATATGATGCTTTCAGGTGGTGCTGCTATATGATAATAACCAGGCACTTGGACCATCGAATTTCAACAAATAATTGTTCTTCATTTAAATGTGGGTCATCCGTTCTTTGTTTAAATTAGGCAATGGGATCTCTATGGAAAACATTGACCAAAGTAGATTGTGCCAAGTAGATGGTATCTTTGTATTTGCATTTTGAGCAAATAGTGATGGTCTGTTTTCCTATCATATTAATTACTGCACTGGGTTCAATTTGTGATGTTTGCAAGTCAAATTAATTTCCATATGTGCAGCAAAATGAAAAAAAAATATAATGCAATCTAGACTTTCCACTGATCATACCAAAGATAAGCTGAAAACGCAATGAAAAGAACTGGTTGGCATATTACATGGATCTTATATTCACAGGTGCTTATTTTCTTAGGATAACTCGTAATAACTGTCCCTAAGAAACTTGGCTAATAGAACTGGCATACAAATAACATGTCACGATGATTGCAATGGAGGAGTGATGTACCATAGCACACTGTATAGGCTCACCGCTGCCTCTCCTTTTTTGTGATGTTCCATGAAATTGCCACATACATCTTGTACTTTTTCATTGTGTAACCCTATCTGCAAGTTGACACGGCTAATTTCAGACATCTCTACATGATACTACATTGCATATCCCTTGCGCATATTTAAACCACCAATTAACGATTGTGTGCGTACCATAAACTAGCCATGACTCTGTATGCTGGACTGGCAGGCACTCTAAGGGAGCCTAATGTAGTGCACTAGAATTCCTACATGCCACCTACGATTTTGTGTAATGTACTGCCCCTGTTCCTAAATATATGTCTTTGTAGAGATTCCAGTATGGACCACATAAAGATGTATATAGATGCATTTTTGAGTGTAGATTCACTCATTTTGCTCCGTATGTAGCCTATAGTGGAATCTCTAGAAAGACTTATATTTAGGAACGGAGGTACGAGGTAGTATCATGTATGACATCTACATATCTAATTTAGCAGCCAGTAGTAGAAATCATTGTCTGCACAAAGGGATTACTGGTCGAAAATCCTAGCAAAGCACGCTGGCAGGCACAGAACAATACAAGAGAGAGAGACGCGCTTACAAGATCATAGCAATGCCTCAGTCCAGGATCTTGGTTGGCCAAGCTGTTAGATCCAGAAGAAACATCGTCCTTGTAGTTTTTGCCAGCTGCATAACAGGTAACAGCGACCGGTTAGTATATTTGAAGTACATCGGGCAGGTGATGCTGGACGGGTTTAAAGGTGACAAGTACCTAGGCCGTGGTGGGTGCTTGGCATCTCTCCAAACGGTGGGAATCAGGTTAGAAACGTCGAGGGTGATGATGTTGCGCTGGCTATCGGGGTCCGATAAGGAGATTTAGAACCGTTGAGTAGGGTGTTTGTGGAGCGGCTCCGGTAGGGTGGACTACGGTGTGGGCGAAGCGGATCTGTGGTCGTGGACGAGGGCGTAGTTGAAGCTGCTCCGGTGATTGGGTTAAGGATGGTGTCGACGACGTGGATCTACGGCCATGGACAGGGCGTCAGAAGCTACTCCGGTGGTTGGGTTAAGGATGGTGTCAACGATGCAGATCTGCGGCCGTGGACGGGGCGTCAGAAGCTGCTCCGGTGGTTGGGTTAAGGGTGGTGTCGATGATGCGGGTCTGCGGCCGTGGACGGGGCGTCATAAGCTACTCCGTTAGGTTGGATGAGGGTGCGAGGAAGCGGATCTGAGGCCGTGGACTTGTGAGTTGGCAAAGCGGCCCCGGTAGGGTTGAGAATGGTATAGGCGAAGCTACTCCGGTAGGGTTGACGCTGGTGTTGGCGAAGCGGCTCAGGTAGGGTTGAGGAAGGTGTTGGCGAAGCACCTCCGGTAGGGTTGAGGAAGGTGTCGGCGAAGAGGATCAGAGGCCATCGATGGGGGCGTCGGTGGGGCGGCTCCGGGGGGTGTGGATGAAGCATCTCTGGTGGGGAGTATGAATGAGCCGCTGCAGATGCGCGGCGGTTGACGAGAGTACCAGCGAAGCAGATCCGGCGCTGTGGACAAGGCCGGCACTGAATGGGCTGTGGTACAGTGGTGGATGAGCAGTCTACTTGTTTCTAGGGGAGGTGGGAGGGGTAGATGCGGCCGCAGAAGCAGATCCGGCGAGGTGGACGCCGCTGGCAGTGAATGGGCTATGGTACGCCGGTGGATGAGCAGTCTAGGGTTTTGAGAGGGGAGGGGAGAAAGGGCGATGAAGTACGGACGGCGTGATGTAAGATGCTTTGGT
>NC_041385.1:241230165-241284923 GCF_002162155.2 Triticum dicoccoides
GTCTAGGGTTTTGAGAGGGGAGGGGAGAAAGGGCGATGAAGTACGGACGGCGTGATGTAAGATGCTCTGGTGCTGTGGAGTTAGTCGTTTTTGTGGGAGGGGGGAGGAAATGGGGGTGCCGTGTAGTGGGGGGAACCGGAAGTTACCAAAGCAGCCCCAACCTATCATGTAAATGAGGGCGGTATTGTAACTGTTGGTCTCCGTGCACCAAGGACAAAAGGGGGATTTCGCATGCTAAAGACTAAGGTGGCGGAAATTTTAGAAGGAGGCGGGAGATTTTGCCGCCCGCGGGATCTTTCGTATCCAGTTTCAACTAATTTTGGACCGTGCTAGCGGGAAGGTCATGCTAGACTGTGTACACGGGGCACGCGTCAGCAGTTAATAACTGGTGTGAAGTCCACCCTAGAAAAAAGAGAATAACTCAGGATGATGCGCTGATAACTTGGACGTTCACACGGGCGCGGCCAATCGTATGGGTGTAGTGGTGCGTTCAGAAAAAAAGGGATCAAACGCTCAGCCTATGTATTTCTCGTGTAAATAGATAATTTAGTGCCATTGGTTATTTACTTTAAACATAATGCATTGACGTGTTAGTGTAGAGGCGCACAAAAAGAAATGAATATTGTAGTTAGCTACTTAAAAGTGTTACCTCATATGATTACATAGCCTCCATTTCATAAATTGCGTAACCGTTGAATTCATATACGAATATTACATATATTACCTCAAAATAGAAACTTAAATCATTCAAGACTAATGAATTTGAATGCAAGAGTAACAATGGTGCATGTGCATGATAGCTACATTGGTTGTTTGAAGAAACATCACTGTAACTTTGGCATGCACAACTGAAAAAGGTTTATTTAAATAGAAAAAAATGTGATATGTGAGTGCCCAATCTTTATAGCGTTGAATCGATATTGTACCTTTGGCCACGATACGAAGTAGATATTGACTTATGTTCAAGCGATGCACGTCCACGGTCGCTAGATAGTGATACATGAATGAATTGTGCAATCTCTCTCACACGCATACATATCTCATTTCCCTGTGGGCATCGTAATCACACACGCGCACTTCGTGTATTTCTCTCCCTCCGCCAGGGTTAAATTCGTCTTTCTACCCCGTCCTACAAGTCTCTCACACAGAAATACACACGCTCTCTATGTCTAACACGCCCACCCCTTTAATTCCGCCCACCCACAGCCACTAATGTCTCAAAGTATAATAATGTCTCTCACACATATGCTATCTACCTATCCCTTAATATAGCAAGATATGTGTCACACAAACTCCTTCTCCCTACTAGCAAGATGCCCATGTGCGTTGCACAGAACATCAAGATGCATTTGTATGAGAAGTTTATCTTGTGGGGGAAAAGGATGAATGAGGGAATGCCTTATTTGCAAATGCGGAGAGGGGTGTGGGTATCTTTTTTGCAAAATTGCCATATTTTCCTTCATGTCCGTCGGATATAAATCGGATGGCCTATATTGTAGGATGGCAGGAACACCATCATCACCAACTCTGTTTTTTTATAAGAGTAGAGATATGTGAGTGTCACTGCCCCCTCCCCCCCACACACACCCACACTTCCCAACACCGAAGGAGTAGGGTGACACCTCGATCTTGATACTAATCTATCGATTGGCTTCTCTCTCAAACATACACACACACACTACCCGGCACCGAAGGAGTAGGGTGACACCTCGATCTTGATACTAATCTATCGACTGGATTCTCTCTCAAACATACACACACACTACCCAGCACTGAAGGAGTAGGGTGGCACATCGATCTTGATAATAATCTATCGACTCCTCTTTCAAACACACACACACACACACTTGCTATTTGTGCCTCTGTGCCTACCGCGCACACTCTCGATACGTCTTTCTCTCCCTCCCCCCCCAACAATGACAGCAGAAGGGTGACAACTCGATCTGATCATAATCTGTCAATTGGTTTCTCTCTCAAACATTGTGTCTCGGTGCCTCGCTCGGTAGCCCCCTCGATATGTAGACTTCTCGCGCACGCACAACTGTAGTGACGATGACGCTGAACCCAGTGTGCCTTGTTTTTACTGGCCTCATGTGATAGTTTTCACCCTGTTTTTTGTTAATTAACAAGGCAACCTTTTCTTTGTTACTACTAGTGAATCTGAAATCATTCGGGGCAGACATAAAACATATCACTTCAACCCAATTATCGCAGCAACTACTTTAAAAGAAATTAGCTAGCTGCCCGTTCGTTGCACGGAACATCAAGATGCATTTGTATGAGTAGTTTATCTTGTGAGAGAAAAGGCTGAACGAGGGAAGGCCTTATTTGCGAATGTGGAGAGACATGTGGGTATATTTTTGCAAAATTGCCATAGTTTCTTTCCTATCCATTAGATATAAATCCGACGACCTATATTGCAGGATGGCACGCACACCATCATCACCAACTCTGTTTTCTACTCCCTCCGTCCGAAAATACTTGTCATCAAAATGGATAAAAATAGATGTATCTAAAACTAAAATACGTCTAGATACATTTCCTTTTATCCATTTTGATGACAAGTATTTCCAGACGGAGGCAGTATTTGTCTTTTTAGAGATTTCAACAAGTGACTATGACCGGACCTTACCAACATACTCAAAAAAGTAGTCCATAATTTTGATGTTACCCTCTTTTCTTGGCGGTGCAGTGCCATCTGGATACCTCATAAATAAATCAAGGACAAATCTGACCCCTTCCTGAAAAGACATACGTAGCAAAATGAGTGAATCTACACTCTAAAATATGTCTACATACACATCCGTATGTGGTAGTCCATTTGAAATCTGAAAAAGACAAATATTTAGGAACGAATGGAGTATATATAAGAGTAGACATGGAGATATATCTCCAGCATGGTCTACGACAAAAATGTGTTGGGCTGGTGTGACGCCCTCGATGCGGCTATATCTCCCACGTGTCGAAGCACGACTTAGAGGCATAACCGCATTGAAAGCAATGTCGCAAGTGAGGTAATCTTCACACAACCCATGTAATACATAAGGGAAAGAGATACATAGTTGGCTTACAATCGCCACTTCACACAATTACATGAATAAAGCATTACATCATCCAGATACAATCAAGGTCCGACTACGGAACCAAAATAAAAGAAGAACCCCAAATGCGACAAAGGTCCCCGATCGACCCCAACTGGGCTCCACTACTGATCAACTAGAACGAAACAACACAAAGGGCAAGATCTTCATCGAGCTCCTCCTTGAGCTTGGTTGTGTCATCTGCACGGTAACATAGGCACCTGCAAACTGGTTTTGGAAGTATCTGTGAGCCACGGGGACTCAGCAATCTCGCACCTGCGAGATCAAGACTATTTAAGCTTATAGGAAGGATGGAGTAATGAGGTGGAGCTGCAGCAAGCGACTAGCATATATGGTGGCTACAATCGCAAAAGAGAGCGAGAAGAGGGGGCAAAGCACGATCGATAAAAGTATGATCAAGAAGTGATCCTATAGCAACCTACGTCAAGCATAACTCCAACACCGTGTTCACTTCCCGGACTCCGCCGGAAAGAGACCATCACGGTTACACACACGGTTGATGTATTTTAAATAAGGTCAACTTCGGGTTTTCTACAACCGGACGTTAACAAATTCCCATCTGCCCATAACCGCGGGCACGGCTTTCGAAAGATAATACCCTGCAGGGGTGTCCCAACTTAGCCCATCACAAGCTCTCACGGTCAACGAAGGAATAGACCTCCACCCGAGACGTTCCGATCAGACTCGGTATCCCGGTACAACAAGACATTTCGACAGGGTAAAACTAAACCAGCAACACCGCCCGAATGTGCCGACAAATCCCGATAGGAGCTGCACATATCTCTTTCTCAGGGCACACTCAGATGAGCAATCCGTACAACTAAAACCAAACCTCGAGTTTCCCCGAGGGGGCGCTGCACAGGGCTCTAGTTCGGACCAACACTCAAAGGAGCACTGGCCCGGGGGGGTTAGAATAAAGATGACCCTTGAGTCTGCAGAACCCAAGGGAAGGTGGTAGGTTGTTAGTGCAAATGGTAAAACCAATGTTGGGCATTGCTGGAAGAGCTTTACTTAAGGCGAATTGTCAAGGGGTTCCCATTATAGCCCAACCGTGTAAGGAACGCAAAATCCGGGAACATAACACCGATATGACGGAAACTAGGGCGGCAAGAGTGGAACAAAACACCAGGCATAAGGCCGAGCCTTCCACCCTTTACCAAGTATATAGATGCATTAATTAAATAAGATATATTGTGATATCCCAACAAGTAAACATGTTCCAACAAGGGACAACATCTCCATGTTCCAACAAGGAACAAACTTCAATCTTCACCTGCAACTAACAACGCTATAAGAGGGGCTAAGCAAAGCGGTAACATAGCCAATCAACGGTTTGCTAGGACATGGTGGGTTAGAGGTTTGACATGGCAATTTGGGAGGCTGACAAGCAAATGGTAGGCATCGTAGCATTGGCATAGCAAAAGAGCGAGCAAACTAGCATAGCAAAGATAGTGGTGATTTCGAGGGTATGATCATCTTGCCTGAGATCCCGCAAGGAAGAAGAACGAATCCAAGAAGAAGACAAACGGTCATAGACGAACAAATCCTCACAACTCCGGAACGAAACCGAAGCTAACGAGAGAAGCAACCCGGAAAGAAACAAACAACATAGTAAACACACAAGCATAAACAAGTCATGATGCACAAACAAGTATGATGCATGTCCGGTTTAATGAGGCATGGCATGGCAAAGTGCAACAAACAATACTACAAGTTAAGTGGAGCTCAATATGCAACGAGGTGCATGTTGACGGAACACCACATCAATTATTTAGTTATCTCTCGTTTAAGCTACTCAACAATATTAACTGTTGTTAAACATGGCAAGAGGTGAAGCACAATATAAACTATACCATCTAAACAATTTAAATGGGGCCGGATATAAAAACAACAAATCCGGTAAATCCCCATATGCATTTAGCAATTTAATGCAACAACAAGTTTAAACATTTTAAATGTTGTTATCATGATGCGGATGACATATACAAGTTTTATGCAATTTTATGAAAATGTTGACACGAGCATGTTATGAAGCATTTGGTCACCATGGCGGAACAAAAAGGGTGCCACGGTGGCGAAACAAAAATGGTGCCACTGCAACATTCCGGTCCCGGTAACTCATGGAGATACCGGTGCAAAAGGAGGCGTGCGGATGTGCGGAACATGCTAGAGATGGTGGGGTGATCCCGGTTACCGGGTTCCCACGGTTCATCGGCATGGCGAACGAGGAGGAACGTGCATGAAGCAAACGGGCACGGTGCAAACATAGGGTGCATCTCATACAACACATGCATTCGGTCCACGGACGGCGTCTCGGGGTTATACCTTCGAAGCGTGCGTTTAGGGCGGAACGCGTTCGTCGAAGGAAGTAGTGGTACTCGCGGGTCGTCGTGGGAAGTAGTTGTTCACGTGGCGACCGTAGTGGAAGTAGTGGTACACGACGGCGGCGGTAGTTGTTCAGGGTCTTGGCGGGTCGTCGTGTAGCCGTACATGTTAGTCGTGGTACTTGCGGTCTCGGCGACGGTAGTCGTTCACGTTTCGTAGTCGATGTAGTTGAACTTGACGAAACTCTCAGCAACAGTAGTGGTGCCTATCGTAGTGGAACTTGGCGCATCCAACATCTTCGGGCGTAGAGGTACTTGCAGAAACCGAGATGGTCTTGACGATCCAGCGAGACGACGTGGTTCGGGGCGGTCTCGGTCTTGGCGTCCGTGCGGTAGCCGCGAGCTCATGGCCTACAGCAGCAGCAAGGGGCGGAACGGGTCGGAGACGCCGTGCACTGATGGTGGTGGCGCAGGGGCTTCACGCGAACAGGGCCACGGCGATGCTGATGGGGAGGCGTGAAGGAGGCAGGGTGCTGGCGAAGGAGGGAGCAGGGGCGATGCTTGGGGCTCGGGGTGGCGCTCGGCAAAAGGAGCAGCTCCGGCGATGGCTGCGGGGTGGAGGAGGCGCGACGGGACGGCTCAGGCAGCGGGATCAGGCGCTGGAGGCGCTGGCGACGGAGAGCCGCCAGAGTTGGCTGCACCGATGGGGTCACCGGCGTGGCTTGGAGAGGAAGAGGGACTGGCCGGCGGCGTGGCTCGAGCGAGAGGCTCTCGCTCCTCTCTGGCGGCAGAGGGAGGAAGCAGCAACGACGAGGCTCGAGGAGCTGCTCTCCTTGAGCGCTCGGGCGACGGGGCGGCTGGCGCCGGTGGAGGGAGGAGGCGGCTAGGGGAAAGGGAGAGGGGTCGCGCAAGGAGGGCCATGGCTGCGGGCACGGGAACGAGAGGGAGATGGGGATCGAGAGGAGGGATGCGGGAGGAACGAGGGAGAGATGGCTCCTGGCGGCGCGAGGGAGGAGAGGGAGACGAGAGGGAGAGATGGGGATCGGGCGCTGCGGCTAGGGTTAGAGGGGGCGTGGCTGGGCCTTGGGCCGGCTTAGCCTTGGGTAAAATGGGCTGCGGGGAAGCGGCCCTCTTCTCTCTCTCTCTTATATTTTCTTAGCAGAAAACAATTAAAGAGAAGAAAAGGAAAGATAGGGTTAGGGAAAGGATTTGCGCATGGGGACAATTTTCCCGGACTCACAAAAATGAGCTCGATCCAGGAAAAATAGAAGTGGGCATGATCGAAAGATTTAAATTCAAACTCATTTGAAATTCAAATGGGTTTGAACTAGGACTTGATGAAAGGAAGGTCCAAAAATGTTCGGATTTTTGGTGGAGCTCCGGAAAATGATGAAATAAATATTGGCAAGGTTGGAGACCAAACTTGAAGCAGAAAAGGAACGAAATTATTTTGTAAGTGTGTTTATGGGTGATTCCGAATTAGTGGAATATTTAATATAGCTCCCTAATATTGGAGGATATGTTATAAAGAGAAGACACCATGTGAGTCCCTCGATTTAAATGGATCGAAAAATCCATACAATTTATTTAGTTGAGGTTTTAAAAATTAATGATATGATGGCATGATGACATGATGCAATGCACATGATGCAAGGATGAGTGCAACAAATAAAACAAATCACACGACGAAACTCGGAATAGCTGGAAGTCTTCTGGAGCGTCGGTCTCGGGGCGTTACAGCTGGTTAGCGCCGGATGCTCGCAACGCGATGACATGAGTTCGAATTCTGTCTTTTAACTTTAGATTTGTATATTATATATTACTCTACTTATTTAATATATACTTCTTTTGCTACTGTACTGACAGTGGAACCCACAGAGTACTTAGAATATTAAGGATGGACTTGTTTCTTTTTAACTTTCTGTACGAAGCTGTAGCCACCCTGCAAGTCACATGTACACTGTACATGCAATTAACTTTTTATAGAGGGACAATCATACAGGCAATTAACTCAAATGGATTGGATGTCACTATTATTTCCAGCATAAAGAGCATCTCCAACGGCAGCCGGCAAATTTCATCCCGCTTCCTTCCGCGGAGGACGACATCAAACGCCAGCGGCATACATTTTTACAACTCTAACCAACCAGATGAAATTCGTGCAAACACGGACTGATTTCATATAAGCATGAAGGATTTCGTATAAAAAAGCCGGATCTTCATATAAACATGATGGATTTCATTATATTTACATGAACTAATAGGTGCAAATCCAGCTCTCTTGTATAATTAATACTCCCTCCGTCCGAAAATACTTGTCCTAGAAATGGATATATCTAGACTTATTTTAGTTCTAAATGGCCGCCCGCGGATCCCTTTGTCTTCCTCATGTCCGTCAAACACTTGCGGGGTCGACGAAGGTCCTCGGAAGAGACGAAGCAGCAAAGAAACCACCTGAATCCGCGGTCGTCGCCTCGGCGGTGGCCTTCATGGGTCCCAAGCGGCGGCGGCCTCCCGTGTTCTACTTCTCCTCGATGATGGCGGCGGACAGGGAGAAGCTGGCCACCGACTGGTCGCTCTCCACGCACCCGGCTTCTATCTCTGCCTGCATGGCGCTTCCGCAGGCATGGGAGGCGCGCCCACAGACACGGGAGGCGCGGCCACCGCAGACACTGGTGGCGCGGTACGACGCGGCAGCGACAGCGCCCGTACCGGCGTGCTCGCCGCCGTGCCGGCGTGGAGCAACTCGCCACTCCTCATCGAGCTGAACTGGAGCGGCGAGTTGCTGAACCACGCGCCTGCTTGGGGCGGCAACTGGCTCCGTTGGGCCAAGCGAGGTTGGTGAAGCACCAAGCGGCCTCGCCCGTATCCAGAGGGCTCGGCGGGCCACCCAGCTGGGTAATATGCCAGAGAACGGCTCATCGAAAGCCATCGGAAGGGTGGAGAAAATGGTGAAGGAGGAGATGGGGGAGCGGCGGAGGGGTGCGATTCTTGCCCGCTGTATGTCTGGCCTCGTGTAAATAGAGGGCGGACGGTAGGAGCTTGGCCGACGTCTGGCCTCATTTAAACTGAGGGCGGACGGGAGGAGCTCGGCCGGTGTTGCGTTTAATTCCGGCCCACTCATGAATGGACGTGTGGCTGGAGTAGGATTCTCGGTTTGCATGCGGGTTTAACGGAGGGGTTTAATGGAGGCGCCGGGCGTGCAGCGGGCGGCGCAGTACTATTCGATTTGACAGCATTAATGAGCCGTCAAATCACAAAGGCCCTCGCCTCTCGTGAAACCGACCGAGCTAGACTGCCCCGCCCTCTAGCCTTTTAAAAAATGTATATACTCCATTTTTGTACAGTAGTAGTATCGATGGATTGCGCCATGGAGCAAAATTTGAAATTAAAAAAAAGGTGGTACATATAGAGAGCGCTCGTGAACTATGTGTCATACATGGCAATAATTAAAGTACTACATGATACTTATATGATACATGGCGCAGGAGTACTAAGTATTATTAATACAGTTTTGCTAGAACTCATCTAGATGAGATATAATTTGGTCTCATTCATCTTTTATAGCCATTGGATGTGATGCTATAAGATGCGTGTGTGCTGACGTGGGTTGTATTTGTTCTTGTGCAACGAACTGACCACTGCATGTCATGTTTGATAGTCTCAAGTCATTAAAAGCATACAAGCCCCACATCTCTTCTTGGTTGATTCCTCTATTTATGTCAAAAAATAAGAAACAACATGAGAGTTAATGCACCATGCCTATGTGTTAGACTAGCCACAATGGTGAGTATAACATACACATACACATAACATACACATATCCCTGGCCATAGTAGGGGTAACATAGCTAGTATCATATACTTGGGACTCGCAAACATACTTATGTGGCAGGCAATTAAAGAAGAAAGAGAGGGTAGTAGTAACATAGATAGATACTGTAACATAATAAATATTATGCTACTATGTGTTATGCATGGCAATAAATGAGACCATCTATGATACTACTTTATGATACTATGCACTATAGATGTAGTATCATACACTAGTATCATATGCATGATACTAGTATATGTTACTCTCCACTATGACCAGCCTTACTACCTTCATAGTGGGTACTACCTCCGTCCTAGTTTATAGGTCCCTTTTATAGTTTGTGCCAAATTTTGACTAAAGATTTAACTAACAAAATGTTAATGCATGTCAAGAAAAATTATCTCATTGGATTCGTATTTGAACATAGTTTTGAAAAATATAATGTTTGGTGACATGCGTGAACATTTTCTAAGTTTAATCTATGGTCAAAATATGGCACAAATTACAATGGGGACCAATAAACTCGGACAGAGGTAGTAGTAACATAAGTGTGGTAACATGCAAAGCTTCATTTATTAGGTTATAGACTCATATTGCATTGGGACATGTGATGTTACAGTAACTACCTAAGTTATTATAACTACCTCTCTCCTCATTAACTCACTGCCACATAAGCAAATTTGCTAAGTTGGACTCGATGTTACTGCTGAAGTTACTCCCACGGTGGCTAGTCTTAGAGCATGGCTAATAACATAGCCGGGTGCTGGCTATAAACTAATGCCATGTCACTTAAAGCCTTCTTAAAGCCCACTAGTATAATAGATTGACTATAAGCTAGCTATTAGATTGAATGTAGCAATTAATGCTTGCCTGCAAAGGAAGGCAATGAAACACGTCTGATTGGAAGAGAGGAAGTAATGCCGGCCTTTTAGCTCTCACGCAGCTGCATGCAACTTCCTTTTTCTCGTTTGTTGCGCTGCAGCCCGACGACTAGCGAAGCGCCCGCTGCGTTCTCTTTCATGCTTTCTCTATCCTCCATCTGGGATTTTGATGACCTATGATGTCTTATAGCCTGCTGACTGTGTACTATTATACTTGCTCTTACTAGTATTTGGTTTTCGTAAGATGACTTATAATACTCACCTAGACGGAGGGAGTATTCGATTTGACAGCGGGCGGCGCAGTTCCCGATACGCCTTTAATGCAGACGAGGGAGGGAGTAGCGGTTCCCGATATGTTGAACAGCCAATGCATCCTCCTTCAATTAATGCATGGGGGAAGTAATGGGAGGAGGTCCGGGAAAAGAGGCTGCATGATGTGAATGCAATGCAGTTTGCCCTCATTGCCCTCATATAAAGGCGCCCCTCCTCCATTCCAATGCATCTACCACATCGTACGCACCTAAGCACTTGCCTAAGCACCTACACTAAGCGCAAAAGAGCTCACTCCAGACCCATGGCGGCGATGCACGTGAGCGCCCAGCGGCTGCACCAGATGGTCCACGACGCCGGCCTGCGGCATGGCGCCGAGGATCTTCTCCAGACGGTGTTGGAGACCGGCGGTGGATGGCCGCCGTCAACGCCAACTACGACTCTCAGTTGGACCAGATGATCGTTGCCACCAGAAACAAGTTCACCGTCCTCAAGAAGCTTGCGGACAACATCGCCGTACTCCTCCAGCCCACGCGCCCGGGCTCCTCATTGCCTGCCACCCTAATCGGCCTCCATGGCCGGAACCTCTTTCAAGCACTGGTGGCCCTGCGACTGCCCGCCGACGCCACGAAGAATGTCCACCTGGAAGTCGCTCTCGCCGCGAGGCGCCTCGCCCTACAAGAATTCGTCGACCTACACATCCACGCGTACGAGCAAATCATGTACATAGGTATCTACAAGGCCAGTGAGGACGCTACGACGTTGGCCTTCCTCAACCGGCTGGAAGCCTTGGATGCCTTTGTTGAGAAGCACCTCGACCTCGCCACAAAAGCCACCGCTCCTTAGCCGCCGGTCGGTGGCTCGGCGCACTAAGTTGAGGAGGAGGAGGTCATACGTTCGTGGATCCATCTTTCTTCTTGCCTTCTGTAACCACCACTGCGATTGCATCATCGTGGCCTTAATTCTTATTGTGATGTTGCATTCTCGTTCCAGTCAATACCGACATGTGCGATCCCTTTGCTTAATTATATGCATCACTGTAACTAGTACTCCATCCGTCAATTTATAAGTTGTGCTTACCTTTTCCATCAACTTCGTGCAACGCGCAGGCATCTTGCTAGAAACACTAGAATATGTCTATATAATCCGTATGTGATAGTCCATTTGAAATCTCAAAAAAGACAAATATTTAGGTACGGAGGGAGTAATATATTAGGAGTATATCAAAACAATGGTGATTTCTTTCAAGTTTGTGAACAAATACTACTATTCTACTACTTTGGATCCGTCGCAACGCACGGGCACATTTCTATTAAAAGGAAAAGGCCTGCCACGTTCACGTCGCACCCCCACACGCCCGGGAATCGGGAGTACAACACGGCCTGTCCGGCCGACACATAGCTTAGGGAAGGCGTGTTGCCTAGCAGTGGCGGAGCTTGAAGCAAAATGTTGGGCATGCCAGTCTAGCCAGGCTATAGAAATTACCCTTGCGTTGACGTTCCATGCCTCAAAACTGGATGTACAACTACGAAAATCCTGCTAGGTTGGGCGGGCCAGGGCACGTGTTGTCCCTCACGTAGCTCCGCCCCTGTGCCTAGCATTTTCAGTTTCATGTGGGACCGCCCGTTGAGTAAACCGACACCCGCCCGCCGCCGGGTTGGAAAACAGAAACAAGGGGAAGATCTAGCTATAGCACGGAAGCCAAGAAATTTTGTGTTAGACGGGGCTCGTTGATAGAGTAGGAGCATTACGTACTAGTACCACTCCTACCAAGTTTTTACTCCTAATACTATTATATTACTAGTACTACCACTATACAACTAGTAGATACGTGCATGGCACAACATCGTAGGAACAAAAAACGGGAAGATCTTGTTTTGGGTGATTTATCTTTTTTTCAATCAACGTAGTATGAATAATATGATGTGGGGGTGATACGTCTCCAACGTATTTATAATTTTTGATTGCTCCATGCTACTTTATCTATTGTTTTGGACTATATTGGGCTTTATTTTCCACTTTTATATTATTTTTGGGACTAACCTATTAAACTGAGGCCCAGCCCAGAATTGCTGTTTTTTTGCCTATTTCAGTGTTTCGAAGAAACAGAATATCAAACGGAGTCCAAACGGAATGAAACCTTCGGGAACGTGATTTTCTCACCGAACGTGATCCAGGAGACTTGGACCCTGCTCCAAGGAACAAAAGAGGCGGTCACGAGGGTGGAGGGCACGCCCCCTACCTCGTGGGCCCCCTGCTGCTCCACCGACGTACTCCTTCCTCCTATATATACCTACGTATCCCCAAACGATCAGAAGAGGAGCCAAAAACCTAATTCCACCGCCGCAACCTTCTGTATCCACGAGATCCCATCTTGGGGCCTGTTTTGGAGCTCCGTCGGAGGGGGCATCCACCATGGAGGGCTTCTACATCAACACCATAGCCCCTCTGATGAAGTGTGAGTAGTTTACTTCAGACCTTCGGGTCCATAGCTAGTAGCTAGATGGCTTCTCTCTTTTTGGATCTCAATACAATGTTCTCCCCTCTCTCGTGGAGATCTATTCGATGTAATCTTCTTTTTGCGGTGTGTTTGTTGAGACCGATGAATTGTGGGTTTATGATCCAACTTATCTATGGAAAATATTTGAATCTTCTCTAAATTATTTTATGTATGATTGAGTTATCTTTGCAAGTCTCTTTGAATTATCCTTTTTGGTTTGGCCAACTAGATTGGTAGTTCTTGCAATGGGAGAAGTGTTTAGCTTTGGGTTCAATCTTGCGGTGTCCTTTCCCAATGACAGCAGGGGCAGCAAGGCACGTATTGTATTGTTGCCATCGAGGATAACAAGATGGAGTTTTTATCATATTGCATGAATTTATCCCTCTACATCATGTCATCTTGCTTAAGGCGTTACTCTGTTTTTAACTTAATACTCTAGATGCATGCTGGATAGCGGTCGATGAGTGGATTAATAGTAGTAGATGCAGAATCGTTTCGATCTACTTGTCTTGGACGTGATGCCTATATACATGATCATTACCTAGATATGCTCATAACTATGCTCAATTCTGTCAATTGCTCAACAGTAATTTGTTCACCCACCGTAGAATATCTATGCTCTTGAGAGAAGCCACTAGTGAAACCTATGGCCCCCGGGTCTATTCTCATCATATCAATCTCCATTACTTTATTTACTTGCTTTGCTTTTACTTTGCCTTTTACTTTTTACTTTGCATCTCTATACCAAAAATACCAAAAATATTATTTATCATCTCTATCAGATCTCACTCTCGTAAGTGACCGTGAAGGGATTGACAACCCCTAATCGCATTGGTTGCCAGTAGCTATCGTTTTGTGTTGGTACGAGGGACTTGTGCGTGGTCTCCTACTGGATTGATACCTTGGTTCTCAAAAACTGATGGAAATACTTACACTACTTTGCTGCATCATCCTCTCCTTTTCGAGGAAATCCAACGCAGTGCTCAAGAGGTAGCAAGAAGTATTTCTGGCGCCGTTGCCGGGGAGGCTCACACAAGCAAGTCAACTATACCAAGTACCCATCGCAATCCCTATCTCTCGCATTACATTATTTGCCATTTGCCCCTTGTTTTCTTCTCCCCCACTTCACCCTTGCCATTTTATTTGCCCTCTCTTTCCCAATCTCCTCCTCTCTTTCCCGTTTGCCTTTTTTCCGTTGCCTTTCTGTTTGCTTGTGTGTTGGATTACTTGTTGCCATGGCGCAAGATAATACCAAATTGTGTGACTTCTCGAATACCAATAATAATGATTTCCTTAGTACTCCGATTGCTCCTTTTAATAATGATGAGTCTTGTGAAATCAATACCACTGTGTTGAATCTTGTTATGAAAGATCAATTCGCCGGCCTTCCTAGTGAAGATGCCGCTACTCATCTAAACAATTTTGTTGATTTGTGTGATATGCAAAAGAAGAAAGATACATATAACAATATTGTCAAATTGAAGTTATTTCCGTTTTCACTTAGAGATCGTGCTAAAGTTTGGTTTTCGTCTTTGCTTAAAAATAGTATTGATTCTTGGAACAAGTGCAAAGATGCTTTTATCTCTAAGTATTTTCCTCCCGCTAAGATCATCACTCTTAGGAACGATATTATGAATTTTAAACAACTTGACCATGAGCATGTTGCCCAATCTTGGGAAAGAATGAAATAGATGCTTCGCAATTGCCCTACTCATGGTTTGAATTTATGGATGATCATACAAAATTTTTATGCCGGATTGAATTTTGCTTCTAGAAATCTTTTAGATTCGGCCGCGGGAGGCACGTTTATGGAAATTACGTTAGGAGATGCTACAAAATTACTTCATAATATTATGGCTATTATTCTCAATGGCACACCGAAAGATCCTCTAGTAAAAAAGTGCATGCTATAGAAGAAATCAATGTTTCGAGTGAAAATATGGATGAACTTATGAAGATGTTTGCTCCTAAAAATACTCCTCTTGATCCCAATGATATGCCTTTATCTACTTTGCTTGAGAATAATAATGAATCTATGGATGTGAATTTTGTTGGTAGGAATTGTTTTGGAAACAACGCGTATAGAGGGAATTTTAATCCTAGGCCCTATCCTAGTAATCCTTCTAATAATTATGGAAATTCCTACAACAATTCTTATGGAAATTTTAATAAGATGCCCTCTGAATTTGAGAGTAGTGTTAAAGAGTTTATGAATTCACAAAAGAATTTTAATGCTTGCTTGAAGAGAAATTGCTTAAAGTTGATGATTTGGCTAGGAACGTTGATAGAATTTCTCTTGAAATTGATTCTTTAAAGCTTATATCTATTCCTCCTAAGCATGATATCAACGAGTCTCTCAAAGCCATGCGAATTTCCATTGAAGAGTTCAAGGAAAGAACCGCTAGGATGCGTGCTTCCAAAGATGCCTTTATTAAAGCGTGTTCTTCCAATTCCTATGAAAATCAAGATGAAGATCTAAAAGTTATTGATGTGTCCCCCATTAAATCTTTGTTTTGCAATATGAATCTTTATGAAACTGAATATGATCTTCCTTTACCTAGAAGGCGTTCTAAAAATTCGGAGTTTCTAGATCTTGATGATGAAATTGATGAAAGTGGGATTGAAAGAAATAAAAACCTAGATGTTGCTAAACCCACTATTTTGGATCTCAAGGAATTTAATTATGAAAATTGCTCTTTGATTGGTTGTATTTCCTTGTTGCAATCCGTGCTAGATTCTCCTTATGCTTATAGTCAAAATAAGGCCTTTACCGAACACATTGTTGATGCCTTGATGCAATCTTATGAAGAGAAACTTGAGTTGAAAGTTTCTATCCCTAGAAAACTCTATGATGAGTGGGAACCTACTATTAAAATTAAAATTAAAGATTATGAGTTTCATGCTTTGTGTGATTTGGGTGCTAGTGTCTCTGCTATTCCCACAACATTACGTGATTTGCTAGATTTCCGTGATTTTGATGATTGCTCTCTAAACTTGCATCTTGTGGATTCCACTATTAAAAAGCCTATGGGAAGAATTAATGATGTTCTTATTGTTGCAAATAGGAATTATGTGCCCGTAGACTTTATCGTTCTTGATATAGATTGCAATCCTTCATGCCCTATTATTCTTGGTAGACCTTTCCTTAGAACGATTGGTGCAACTATTGATATGAAGGAAGGGAATATTAGATTCCAATTTCCCTTAAAGAAGGGCATGGAACACTTCCCTAGAAAGAAAATAAAATTACCATATGAATCTATCATGAGAGCCACTTATGGATTGCCTACCAAAGATGGCAATACCTAGATCTATCCTTGCTTTTATGCCTAGCTAGGGGCGTTAAACGATAGCGCTTGTTGGGAGGCAACCCAATTTTATTTTGTGTTTTTTGTTTTTGCTTCTGTTTATGAATAAATAATCCATCTAGCCTCTTTTTGGATGTGGTTTTATCTTTTAATTAGTGTTTGTGCCAAGTAGAACCTATAGGATAACCTACGATGATAGTTGATTTGATTCTGCTGAAAAACAGAAACTTTGCATGCACGAATATAATTTTGTTAAATCACAGGAACGTGATTTTGCATTGATTCTTTTTGCTGCTGTTCAATAAACAAATTTCACAGCACTTCCTATTTTGGTAGAATTTTTAGAGTTACAGAAGTTTGCGTTAGTTACAGATTGCTACAGACTGTTTTGTTTTTTGACAGATTCTGTTTTGCATGTGTTGTTTGCTTATTTTGATGAATCTATGGCTAGTAAAATAGTTTATAATCCATAGAGAAGTTGGAATACAGTAGGTTTAACACCAATATAAATAAAGAATGAGTTCATTACAGTACCTTGAAGTAGTCTTTTGTTTTCTTTCTCTAACGGAGCTCATGAGATTTCTGTTGAGTTTTGTGTTGTGAAGTTTTCAAGTTTTGGGTGAATTCTTTTGATGGATTATGGATCAAGGAGTGGCAAGAGCCTAAGCTTGGGGATGCCCATGGCACCCCCAAGATAATCCAAGGACACCAAAAAGTCAAAGCTTGGGGATGCCCCGGAAGGCATCCCCTCTTTCGTCCACTTCCATCGGTAATTTACTTGGAGCTATATTTTTATTCACCACATGATATGTGTTTTGCTTGGAGCGTCTTGTATTATTTGTGTCTTTGCTTGTTAGTCTACAACAATCATCCTTTCTGTACACACCTTTTGAGAGAGCCATACATGAATTGGAATTTTCTAGAATACTCTATGTGCTTCACTTATATCTTCTGAGCTTGATAGTTTTGCTCATAGTGCTTGACTTATATCTTTTGAGCGTGATAATTTTTGCTCTAGTGCTTCACTTAGATCTTTTAGAGCACGGTGGTGGATTTGTTTCAAAGAAACTATTGATATCTCATGCTTCACTTAGATTATTTTGAGTCATTAATAGCATGGTAATTTGCTTAATGTTAATATACTTGGTATTCAAGATATGTGAAACTTTCTTTTGAGTGAATTGAATACTAAGATAAGTTTGATGCTTCATAATTGTTTTGAGATATGGAGGTGATAATATCAAAGTCGTGCTAGTTGGGTGATTATGAATTTGAAGAATTCTTGTGTTGAAGTTTGCAACTCCCATAGCATGCACATACGGTTAAAGTTGTGTAACAAATTTGAAACATGAAGTGTACCTGGTTTGTGCGTCCTTATGAGTGGCGTTCGGGGACGAGCGATGGTCTTTTCCTACCAATCTATCCCCCTAGGAGCATGCGCGTAGTATTGATTTTTGATGACTTCTAAATTTTTGCAATAAGTATATGAGTTATTTTTGACTAATGTTGAGTCCATGGATTATACGCACTCTCACCTTTCTGCCTTTTCTAGCCTCTTCAGTACCGTGCATTGCCCTTTCTCACCTTGAGAGTTGGTGCAAACTTCGCCGGTGCATCCAAACCCCGTGATACGATACGACCTATCACACATAAACCTCCTTATATCTTCCTCAAAACAGCCACCATACCTACCTATTATGGCATTTCCATAGCCATTCCGAGATATATTGCCATGCAACGTCCATCATCACCATCATGACATACATTACTTTTGTCATATTGCCATTGCATGATCATGTAGTTGACATCGTATTTGTGGCAAGGCCACCATGCATTGTTTTTCATACATGTCACTCTTGATTCATTGCACCATCCCGGTACACCGCCGGAGGCATTCATATAGAGTCATATCTTGTTCTAAGTTTTGAGTTGTAATCCATATGTTGTAATCAATAGAAGTGTGATGATCATCATTGTTAGAGCATTGCCCAAAAAGGAAAAAAAAGGAAAAAAAGAAATGCCAAAAGAAAAAAAAGAAAGGCCCAAAAAAAGAAAAAAAAAGAAAAAAGGGCAATGATACTATCTCTTTTTCCACACTTGTGCTTCAAAGTAGCACCTTGTCCTTCATGTAGTGAGTCTCATATATTGTTCTTCAAAGTAGCACCTTGTTCTTCATGTAGTGAGTCTCATAAGTTGTCTTTTTATACTAGTGGGAATTTTTCATTATAGAACTTGGCTTGTATATTCCTACGATGGGCTTCCTCAAATGCCCTAGGTCTTCATGAGCAAGCAAGTTGGATGCACACCCACTAGTTTTCTTTTGTTGAGCATTCATAGCTCTAGTGCATCCGTTGCATGGCAATCCCTACTCCTCATGTTGACATCAATTGATGGGCATCTCCATAGCCCGTTGATTAGCCTCGTCAATGTGAGACTTTCTCCTTTTTTGTCTTCTCCACGCAATCCCCATCATCATATTCTATTCCACCCATAGTGCTATATCCATGGCTCACGCTCATGTATTGTGTGAAGGTTGAAAAAGTTTGAGATTATTTAAGTATGAAACAATTGCTTGGCTTGTCATCGGGGGTATAGAAGTTGGTAACATCTTTGTGTGACGAAAATGAAGCATAGCCTAACTATATGATTTTGTAGGGATGAACTTTCTTTTGCCATGCTATTTTGAGAAGACATGATTGCTTTGATTAGTATGCTTGAAGTATTATTATTTTTGTGTCAATATGAACTTTTATCTTGAATCTTTCGGATATGAATATTCATATCACAATTAAGAAGATTTCCATTGAAATTATGCCAAAGTATCACTCCGCATCAAAAATTCTTTTTTTATCATTTACCTACTCGAGGACAAGTAGGAATTAAGCTTGGGGATGCCTGATACGTCTCCAACGTATCTATAACTTTTGATTGCTCCATGCTACTTTATCTACTGTTTTGGACTATATTGGGCTTTATTTTCCACTTTTATATTATTTTTGGGACTAACCTATTAACAGGAGGCCCAGCCCAGAATTGTTGTTTTTTTGCCTATTTCAGTGTTTCAAACAAACAGAATATCAAACGGAGTCCAAACGGAATGAAACCTTCGGGAACATTATTTTCTCACCGAACGTGATCCAGGAGACTTGGACCCTGCTCCAAGGAACAAAAGAGGTGGTCATGAGGGTGGAGGGTGCGCCCCTACCTCGTGGGCCCCCTGCTGCTCCACCGACGTACTCCTTCCTCCTATATATACCTACATATCCCCAAACAATCAGAAGAGGAGCCAAAAACCTAATTCCACCGCCGCAACCTTCTGTATCCACGAGATCCCATCTTGGGGCCTGTTCCTGAGCTCCGCCGGAGGGGGCATCCACCATGGAGGGCTTCTACATCAACACCATAGCCCCTCCGATGAAGTGTGAGTAGTTTACTTCAGACCTTCGGGTCCATAGCTAGTAGCTAGATGGCTTCTTCTCTCTTTTTGGATCTCAATACAATGTTCTCCCCCTCTCTCTGGAGATCTATTCGATGTAATCTTCTTTTTGCGGTGTGTTTGTTGAGACCGATGAATTGTGGGTTTATGATCCAACTTATCTATGGAAAATATTTGAATCTTCTCTGAATTCTTTTATGTATGATTGAGTTATCTTTGCAAGTCTCTTCGAATTATCCTTTTTGGTTTGGCCAACTAGATTGGTAGTTCTTGCAATGGGAGAAGTGTTTAGCTTTGGGTTCAATCTTGCGGTGTCCTTTCCCAGTGACAGCAGGGGCAGCAAGCCACGTATTGTATTGTTGCCATCAAGGATAACAAGATGGTTTTTTTATCATATTGCATGAATTTATCCCTCTACTTCATGTCATCTTGCATAAGGCGTTACTCTGTTTTTAACTTAATACTCTAGATGCATGCTGAATAGCGGTCGATGAGTGGAGTAATAGTAGTAGATGCAGAATCGTTTCGATCTACTTGTCTTGGACGTGATGCCTATATACATGATCATTACCTAGATATGCTCATAACTATGCTCAATTCTGTCAATTGCTCAACAGTAATTTGTTCACCCACCGTAGAATATCTATGCTCTTGAGAGAAGCCACTAGTGAAACCTATGGCCCCCGGGTCTATTCTCATCATATCAATCTCCATTACTTTATTTACTTGCTTTGCTTTTACTTTGCCTTTTACTTTTTACTTTGCATCTCTATACCAAAAATACCCAAAAGATTATTTATCATCTCTATCAGATCTCACTCTCGTAAGTGACCGTGAAGGGATTGACAACCCCTAATCGCGTTGGTTGCGAGTAGCTATCGTTTTGTGTAGGTACGAGGGACTTGTGCGTGGTCTCCTACTGGATTGATACCTTAGTTCTCAAAAACTGAGGGAAATACTTACGCTACTTTGCTGCATCATCCTCTCCTCTTCGGGGAAATCCAACGCAGTGCTCAAGAGGTAGCAGGGGGCACCCATGAAGCTTATGTGGCTTGGTTGCATGGCTACGGAAGGTTAGAGAAAAATAAATAGATAATGTGTTTAGAGTGCACTCCACTAAATAGATATACTTTGGATCCATTGCAACGTACCGGCACATCTATATCTATACCCCCTATATAGTGTGTGAAAAACTTTGAAAGTTGGTCGCTGGATGAAGCCAATCTGACGGTACAAAGATGGCAAATCCGAGCACTACTGGCCATTGGATATCATCCACCAGATTCTGCCACATGTATAATCTAGAAGACTCCATGGTTGAACTTAATTCATGACTAACTTTGCCACAACTAAGCTCAGGCAAATTTATTAGTAAGTTCTTCAAAATGAGAGCCACAAGTTGGCAAGCCTAAGGGAATCTTGCCACATTTTTTGTGTGTATGTCATGAGGGGCCAGTGTGGCTTGCCTAAGGTGTGGCTTGAACCAAACACTCACCTAAGTTAATAAAACTTGCCTAACCTTACATTCCACCAAATTTTGCCACAAGTTGGCAAGCCTAAGGGAATCTTGCCACATTTTTTGTGTGTATGTCATGTGGGGCCAGTGTGGCTTGCATAAGGTGTGGCTTGAACCAAACACTCACCTAAGTTAATCAAACTTGCCTAACCTTACATTCCACCAAATTTTGCCACATGTTAGAATCCAGAGAACTCCACATGTAGAAGCATAATGCACAAATCACCAGAATCTCATGCGTGCAATGCACGTGTACCTTCCTACTAGTACTAGTAGTAGTAAGAAACAAATTCTAGTTTTGGCACGAGCTCGTACTGCGGGAGCACCACAAGGCCTGCCGCAGGAGTTACATTTTCCTCACGGGGCCCACGGGACCGAACTTTAGTGGCTTAGTGCCCGGCCTATGAGTGGCGTGGTTCGCGACTCACTCGTTCAAGATGAACCGGCCGGTGGTGGCGTGGCCATGGAGAGGGTACCACAGCTGGGCGTCGGGGTGTTACGAGGCATAGATGGCCACACCGGCGGGTACTACCTATAGTACATAAGTACTCCAGCTGAGGATTGATGCCCGGGACGAAATGTGTCACAGCCGCTGGATGAAAATTCGATGGTGCGGGAGTACGGATCGGAGCACAGCAGTGAAGCAGGCAAACCGCGTCCAATCGGGTGTGTCTTTGGTCGAAAGTTGATGGTCGCCGCAGTTCAGCTGGCCCGCATGTCATGCACACAAAGGCAGAGGAGCGGTGGGGCTGAGAGGGATGAGGGGCACGAACAATCCTACCATTCTGTCACTGACATGTGGGACCCATAAGCGTGGGTCCCACCTGTCAGTGAAGCAAAGGCGGGGCAAGGCAGTGATAGCCACATCAGAGGATCCATGTCCACGTCGGGGGACGTCGTGTCGTGGGTTGGAGCGGTGTCATGGGAATCGCGTGTGGGTGTGGCAGTGGTAGAAACAAGAAACGTGATGGTCGCCGTGGTTCAACTTCCATGGACAAGCTGTCGTGTCTGCTGACACATGTATATCAAAACTAGAGTGTTTATATTTCAAGCACGTGAACAAGTATTATTCTACTAGTTTGGATCCATTGCAACGCACGGGCCAGCACATTGGTAGTAGTAGTGTCCATCTTTATCTCTAGAGGCCTTCCCTCGTTCATCCTTTTCTCTCACAAGATAAACTACTCATACAAATGCATCTTGATGTTCCGTGGAACGCACGAGGATGTTTCCTTGGGGGTCTCTCCAGCGCGGCGTGGCCGTAGTTGCAAGTTGACGCCCCTTGAGATGCCGACGTCGAGGGGCACTCGGATTTCCTCCGATGAGCAGGTAAGATGAATTTGATCACGTAGTAAATGCATTCTAAAGACTACTTCCGTGTCCATTTCCTAATTCTCCCCCTGCCCACTGTTTCACAGGCTAGGCTCGGTGCGAGTGGAGATTGGCTTGCATATGTACGGGAGGGTACCAACATCAATTTGCACAACATTTACAACGGTGACACCGTTCCCATAGAACATTTGTCCAACATTGGGATCAGCCATGCAACGAGCCACCGCATGAATTGGTACGATGGAACCACGGTGAGATTGAATAAAAGATAGCACGAACCTTGCACATGGCGGTCAAAGGCGGACCATGTTGTCTGCGGCCGATTTGTTGTCGTACGAGTAGGAAGACGTTGTGCTCCTTTCTAACCGCATCTTCGCGGTGACAAACCAGGGGACTTATTTTGTATGGGACACATCCTACGATATACTCCCTCTCTCCTAGTTTATTTGTTTTGAATCTTTTCGTTTTATAAGTTTCAAATTCAAATTTAGAGCTCCCCATCACATGTTGAGATTACAATGTCCATTAAATCGTTGCGTGCATGTATAGTAAAGAAACAAATCTCGAGTTTGGCACGAGTTCGTGCTGCGGGAGCACCACAAGTCCTGGCGCAGGAGTTACATTTCCCTCTCAGGGCCGTCGGGACTGAGCTTCAGCGCCTTACTACACCTACCTTTGAGTCAATAACATGTGGACCCGATAGGTGACTGGTCCACATGTAATACTCCCGAAGGCAGAGGGGCAGTGGGGCCAAGAGGGGTGAGCCGCAGGTCGGGGGATGTGTGGTTTCATGGATTCAAGCGGCGTCGTGGGAATCGTGGGTGGCTGTGGTAGAAACTTGATGCTCGCCGCATTTTAGGTGGCCCACATGTCATGCACACAAAGGCAGAGGGGCGGTGCGACCGAGAGGGGTGAGGCGCACGTCGGGGGGTGTGGTGCCGTGGGTTGGAGAGGCGTCGTGGGAATCGCGAGATGAAACATGATGATCACCGTAGTTGAACTTCCATGGACAAGCTGTCATGTCTATGGACACATGCACTGTATACCGATCACTGGAAGGAGTAGCAGAGAAAGCTATATATGCGGATAAATAGTTCCTTATAGTCAAGCGGACCCATGCTACTACTCTGTTCCAAAGACATGCACACCATCAAAATAGTCCATCTATATCAATATACACCGAGAGGGATAATTTTTTTTACAAGAGGGGAAATAGTTCATCCATCCATAATGCGCTCCTGCTGGTGCAGCGTTTTCTTGTTGTTGTTGTTGTTGTTGTTGTTGTTGTTGTTGTTGTTGTTGTTGTTCTCATTCTCTGTGGGAGATGGCTTCGCAACAAGCTCTTTGGACCTTGCAGCTATCTCAAAACTCACATGGGCATCGAGGGCAGCGTATTTTATCCGCTCGTATGTCAATGGATAAATCTCCCAGCCAGACGACCTTAATGCCACCATCTCCTCACCCTTCTGAAGATTTGTACCGAGCACAAAATTTTCTATGTCGAATAGGGATGGTGTCTGTTTAGCACAATCTTCTACAGGAATTTTGATTCTGGTTTGTAGGTCAGCGATGCTTTTCAAATCAAGGTTGTACGGCTCCAGCTTCTATTTGTCCCCTTCGATGGCTGCCCCACAGAAGTATACATCCTCCCGAGACAAGAAATCGTGAAGGTCACCTGGTATGGAGGGCGAGTGTATGATGTGGTACACCAAAACATCATCTTCGAGGCACAACAGAAGGACGTCGGCACGCTGGATCTTCCCAGGGGCACGCTCTGCGTACTCTGTGTCGAGACCGATGACCCTCGTCTCTACCTTTTTGAGGGAGTTGGATACATTGTTGATCCACTACCGAACAACCCTTGGGTGGACGGTGACGATGGAAACTATGCGCATCGAGCCTTCGACGAGGACATGTTGGACACTAAAAACCTGCATCTCGATCTCTTTCGCCATTTGGAACTGCTGGAACGGAGGGCTATGGTTTGGAGAATTAGGATTAGATGGCTAGTCTAACTGAAGTAGTGGATGATTATTTAAAGAGGTTAAAACAATGTGAACGCAGTGGGGTTTGGATGCAAATGAAGATGAAGGGGAGGTGAAGAAGCCGAGGCGAATCGGTTCCCGATGGAGAAGTAAATGGGAGAAGTGGCGTGCAGGTAGTTGATTAGATGGCTAGGTAGACTAAACAAAAAGGCTATGCGGGTAGACTGAGGAGTCGTACTTGTTCGTGTACGTGCCCATCCTTCCTGATAGGTGGGACCTATGCAAACAGATAAAAAATGTGTCGTAGCTTTTTTTTAGCCCATGAGTGGGAGACACAACATTCTCTGGTTAAGGAATACTCCTTCCGTTTAGGTGAGTATAAGTCACCTTATGAAAATCAGGTTTTCCCAAAACCTTTAGGCGTGGAGCGTTAACTTCCTGCTCGATCCCCTCCCAGCCTCGTTAGCCAGCGTTCTCTTCTTCTGCTGCCGCGTTCTACCTTTCCATTTTTCCTCTTATCAAGTGTGGAACGATCTGCATGCCGTCCTTGATGCACCAGAACGACCACTGCATGCATCATGGCAGGGCGTTGATTGGGCATGCACGAGAATTTGGTTCTGCTCGCAATATGGATGATACCTGAACGATGAAGTGAACAGGCATGCTAGCACGGGAGACCTATTTCCGCTATACAATACTGGAGTACTCATGTTCCTACTAGTAGTATTAGTAGTAATACAACTGTGGTACACTTGATGGTCAAAATACTATTCATCCGGTCCTCACAGTAAAGTGACAACACCCTGCGCCTGACACTAGTCCAGGCGAGGCGGCGTGTTCGGGTTACCAAAGTCAGCCTCACCCTGTGCACTGTGTAGTCTGTCACCGCCGTTGTACAGCACATTGGCGCCTCGCCTCGTATCCCTCTCCGCTCCCATAGCACCACTCCATCTCCATCTCCTTCTCTGTCTCCATCTCCGTCTCCATCTCACTGTGCCCCCGTGTACCGTCGCCTCACTCACCTCCCCCAGTACCACTATTCCCTCGCTAGCCGCTCCAGCACTGACATCCTTCTCCCCCGTAAATCAAGCCCCCTTCCAAACTCCACCATGGCCGAAAGCAAACCGCGCAACATCCATATGAGCTGCGATTGGAGCAATCTCCCCAGTGACATCCTCGACCTCTGTTGTTCGTGTATGGATATGTTGACCGCCCTGCGGCTGGCTGCATGCTCGAGGGACATGCACACGGCCATCATCGAAGCGAGGCCCAAGCTTTTCAAGACACCCTGCTTGCTGCTATCTGGTCTTGCGAGATTGGCTCACCATGATACGGAGGCGTGCATGATGCCCCTCGACTTCAATCCGATCTCCATTAGTCGAAACTTCTTTGCAGGTATGTAGTGTGTCGCCGTACATCATTTCCCTCGACATCGATCCGATCACCATCGCCCGAAACTTCTTGGCAGGTATGTACTGGGTCGGCATGAACTCCCACTGGATGGCTGCCTTCAGAGAAGACGGTAAAAAGTTGGTGCTCGTGAACTTCCAGACCTCCCATGAGATTATCCTTCCTCCATTGGATTATATAGAGTATTACCATCACGGTCCAAGTCATCTAGATTACTACGTTAGTTGGACGGACCTTGTTTTGCAGAAGATTGTAATCTGCCAAGTACCGACACGACATGCGAATTACGCAGACTTCAAGCTAATTGCCTTGTTCGACCGCGGACTCGCCTATCTTTATGCCGGTGCCTTTTTTAGCTGGAGACAACTCGGCTCGCAGTGGATCATCGTCAAAGCTGATACACACTTCTGTGATGCTATTGAACACAATGGCATCATCTACGCGATCGACAAAGCAGATGGCACCACGTATTGCTGGGACGGCGCGTGTAAGTTGTTTTCGTCTCATGTCAATGATGATGCCATGACACTATTTGAACTTTTTTTGATGATTGGCATATCCCTGTTTGAGCAGAATTTGAGTAGAACTATGGCAATATATTAGAGACGTCGTAAATCAGCTATATTTGGAATGAGTTAATTCATGCGATTGTGAACATGTCATTACAGCCAATTTGTACCCTGAATAATCAAACGGATAGGAATATATGGATATTATCCTTATTTTACAGTAATCTATATACTACTACTAAATATGAGTGTGTATCAATGGCCATGTTAGTTTCCTCTTTTTCATGATGTAGAAACATGCACAACACTGTTGGTTTCATCTAACCATACATTAGGGAAGTAAATGTGCATATGGAGAAATCTATATTTGGAAGTAGTGAAATCCTGCAATGCTTACCATGTGTACATACCTATATTCGCCCTTCAGCAATTAATGACTAGAATAATATCCTCACAAAATTTTTGCCCACAGAACACGAGTATATAACAATGCATGGTCTATTAGTTACCTTGAAGAATTTGTTTGTGAGGACAGAACATGATTACATAACATGCATGACATGGTAGTTTCCGGTGAAGAATCAATTGCGAGATAACATGAGTATAACCATGCATGGCACTTCTATATTTTCGAACCCAGTATACATTTCCCTGTATTTTCCTCCCAGTTCCAACAGGGACATATCAATGATGTTTCTTGCATTATCTGTTGGGGAACGTTGCAGAAAATTAAAATTTTTCCTACGGTTTCACCAAGATCCATCTATGAGTTCATCTAAGCAACGAGTAAAGGGAGTGAGTTTGCATCTACATACCACTTGTAGATCGCGTGCGGAAGCTTTCAAGGGGATGGTGATGATGGAGTCGTACTCAACGTGATTCAGATCACCGATGTCCAAGTGCTGAACGAACAGCACCTCTACGTTCAACACACGTACGGGACGGGAGACGTCTCCTCCTTCTTGATCCAGCAAGGGGGAAGGAGATGTTGATGATGATCCAGCAGCACGACGGCGTGGTGGTGGATGCAGCATAACTCTAGCAGGGCTTCGCCAAGCGACTACGGGAGGAGGACAAGGTGTTGCAGGGGGAGGGAGGCGCCAAGAACAAGGGGTGCGGCTGCCCTCCCCCCTGCCCTCCTTTATATAGGCCCCCAGGGGGGGCGCCGGCCCTGGGAGATTAGATCTCCCAAGGGGGCGGCGGCCAAGGGGGGAGGAGTGCCCCCCAAGGCATGTGGTGCGCCCCCCCCCCACCCTAGGGTTTCAACCCTAGGCGCAGGGGGTGGGCCTAGGGGGGCGCACCAGCCCACTCTGGGCTGGCTCCCCTCCCACTTCAGCCCATGGGGCCCTCCGGGATGGGTGGCCCCACCCGGTGGACCCCCGGGACCCTTCCGGTGGTCCCGGTACATTACCGGGTGACCCCGAAACTTTCCCGATGGCCGAAATACCACTTCCTATATATTATTCTTTACCTCCGGACCATTCCGAAACTCCTCGTGACGTCCGGGATCTCATCCGGGACTCCGAACAACATTCGGTATGCTGCATGCTCATATTCATACAACCCTAGCGTCACCGAACCTTAAGTGTGTAGACCCTACGGGTTCGGGAGACACGCAGACATGACCGAGACGACTCTCAGGCAATAACCAACAGCGGGATCTGGATACCCATGTTGGCTCCCACATGCTCCTCGATGATTTCATCGGATGAACCACGATGTCGAGGATTCGATCAAACCCCGTATACAATTCCCTTTGTCAATCGGTACGTTACTTGCCCGAGACTCGATCGTCGGTATCCCAATACCTTGTTCAGTCTCGTTACCGGCAAGTCACTTTACTCGTACCGTAATGCATGATCCCGTGGCCAACACCTTGGTCACCTTGAGCTCATTATGATGACACATTACCGAGTGGGCCCAGAGATACCTCTCCGTCATACGGAGTGACAAATCCCAGTCTCGATCCGTGTCAACCCAACAGACACTTTCGGAGATACCTGTAGTGCACCTTTATAGTCACCCAGTTACGTTGTGACGTTTGATACACCCAAAGCACTCCTACGGTATCCGGGAGTTACACGATCTCATGGTCGAAGGAAGAGATACTTGACATTGGAAAAGCTCTAGCAAACGAACTACACGATCTTTGTGCTATGCTTAGGATTGGGTCTTGTCCATCACATCATTCTCCTAATGATGTGATCCCGTTATCAACGACATCCAATGTCCATAGTCAGGAAACCATGACTATCTGTTGATCACAACGAGCTAGTCAACTAGAGGCTCACTAGGGACATATTGTGGTCTATGTATCCACACGTGTATTACGATTTCCGGATAATACAGTTATAGCATGAATAAAAGACAATTATCATGAACAATGAAATATAATAATACTTTTATTATTGCCTCTAGGGCATATTTCCAATAGTCTCCCACTTGCACTAGAGTCACCAATCTAGTTACATTGTGATGAATCGAACAGCCATAGAGTTCTGGTGTTGATCATGTTTTGCTCGCGAGAGAGGTTTAGTCAACGGATCTGTGACATTTAGATCCGTGTGTACTTTGCAAATATCTATGTCTCCATCTTGAACATTTTCACGGATGGAGTTGAAACGACGCTTGATGTGCCTGGTCTTCTTGTGAAACCTGGGCTCCTTGGCAAGGGCAATAGCTCCAGTGTTGTCATAGAAGAGTTTGATCGGCCCCGACGCATTGGGTATGACTCCTAGGTCGGTGATGAACTCCTTCACCCAAATCGCTTCATGCGCTGCCTCTGAGGCTGCCATGTACTCCGCTTCACACATAGATCCCGCCACGACGCTCTGCTAGCAGCTGCACCAGCTTACTCCTCCACCATTCAACATATACACGTATCCGGTTTGTGACTTAGAGTCATCCAGATCTGAGTCGAAGCTAGCATCGACGTAACCCTTTACGACGAGCTCTTCGTCTCCTCCATAAACGAGAAACATGTCCTTTGTCCTTTTCAGGTACTTCAGGATATTCTTGACTGCTGTCCAGTGTTCCTTGCCGAGATTACTTTGGTATCTTGCTACCAAACTTACGACAAGGTTTACATCAGGTCTGGTACACAGCATGGCATACATAATAGATCCTATGGCTGAAGCATAGGGGATGACACTCATCTCTTCTTTATCCTTGGCCGTGGTCGGTGACTGAGCCGAGCTCAATCTCACACCTTGTAACATAGGCAAGAACCCTTTCTTGGACTGATCCATTTTGAACCTTTTCAAAATCTTATCAAGGTATGTGCTTTGTGAAAGACCTATGAGGCGTCTCGATCTATCTCTATAGATTTTGATGCCTAATATATAAGCAGCTTCTCCAAGGTCCTTCATTGAAAAACACTTATTCAAGTAGGCCTTAATGATGTCCAGAAGTTCTATATCATTTCCCATCAAGAGTATGTCATCTACATATAATATGAGAAATGCTACAGAGCTCCCACTCACTTTCTTGTAAACGCAGGCTTCTCCATAAGTCTGCATAAACCCAAACGCTTTGATCATCTCATCAAAGCGAATGTTCCAACTCCGAGATGCTTGCACCAGTCCATAAATGGATCGCTGGAGCTTGCATACTTTGTTAGCGTTCTTAGGATCGACAAAACCTTCCGGCTGCATCATATACAGCTCTTCCTTAAGATGTCCGTTAAGGAATGCCGTTTTGACGTCCATCTGCCATATCTCATAATCATAGTATGCGGCAATTGCTAACATGATTCGGACGGACTTCAGCTTCGCTACGGGAGAGAATGTCTCATCGTAGTCAATCCCTTGAACTTGTCGATAACCCTTAGCGACAAGTCGAGCTTTACATATGGTAACATTACCATCCGCGTCCGTCTTCTTCTTATAAATCCATTTGTTTTCTATCGCTCGCCGATCATCGGGCAAGTCTGTCAAAGTCCATACTTTGTTTTCATACATGGATTCTATCTCGGATTTCATGGCTTCAAGCCATTTGTTGGAATCCGGGCCCGGCATCGCTTCTTCATAGTTCGAAGGTTCACTGTTGTCAAACAACATGATTTCCAGGACAAGGTTGCCGTACCACTCTGGTGCGGAACGTGTCCTTGTGGACCTACGAAGTTCGGTAGCAACTTGATCCGAAGTACCTTGATCATCATCATTGTTTTCCTCTTCAGTTGGTGTGGGCATCACAGGAACATTTTCCTGAGCTGCACCACTTTCCCGTTCGAGAGGTAGTACTTCATCGAGTTCTACTTTCCTCCCACTTACTTCTTTTGAGAGAAACTCCTTTTCCAGAAAGCATCCGTTCTTGGCAACAAAGATCTTGCCCTCGGATCTTAAGTAGAAGGTATACCCGACAGTTTCCTTAGGGTATCCTATGAAGACGCATTTTTCCGCCTTGGGTTCGAGCTTTTCAGGTTGAAGTTTCTTGACATAAGCATCGCATCCCCAAACTTTTAGAAACGACAGCTTAGGTTTCTTCCCAAACCATAATTCATATGGTGTCGTCTCAACGGATTTAGACGGTGCCCTATTTAAAGTGAATGTAGCTGTCTCTAGAGCGTATCCCCAAAATGATAGTGGTAAATCAGTAAGGGACATCATAGACCGCACCATATCCAATAGAGTGCGGTTACGACGTTCAGACACACCGTTACGCTGAGGTGTTCCAGGCGGTGTGAGTTGTGAAACGATTCCGCATTTCCTTAAGTGTGTACCAAATTCGTGACTTAAGTATTCTCCTCCACGATCTGATCGTAGGAACTTTATCTTTCGGTCACGTTGATTCTCCACCTCATTCTGAAATTCCTTGAACTTTTCAAAGGTCTTAGACTTGTGTTTCATTAAGTAGACATACCCATATCTACTCAAGTCATCAGTGAGAGTGAGAACATAACGATATCCTCCGCGAGCCTCAACGCTCATTGGACCGCACACATCGGTATGTATGATTTCCAACAAGTTGGTTGCTCGCTCCATTGTTCCGGAGAACGGAGTCTTGGTCATTCTGCCCATGAGGCATGGTTCGCATGTGTCAAACGATTCATAATCAAGAGACTCTAAAAGTCCATCAGCATGGAGCTTCTTCATGCGCTTGACACCAATGTGACCAAGGCGGCAGTGCCACAAGTATGTGGGACTATCGTTATCAACTTTACATCTTTTGGCATCCACACTATGAACATGTGTAATATTACGCTCGAGATTCATTAAGAATAAACCATTGACCATCGGAGCATGACCATAAATCATATCTCTCATATAAATAGAACAACCATTATTCTCGGATTTAAATGAGTAGCCATCTCGTATTAAACGAGATCCTGATACAATGTTCATGCTCAAACTTGGCACCAAATAACAATTATTAAGGTTCAAAACTAATCCCGTAGGTAAATGTAGAGGCAGCGTGCCGATGGCGATCACATCGACTCTAGAACCATTCCCGACGCGCATCGTCACCTCGTCCTTCGCCAGTCTCCGTTTATTTCGTAGCTCCTGCTGTGAGTTACAAATATGAGCAACGGCACCGGTATCAAATACCCAGGAGTTACTACGAGTACTGGTAAGGTACACATCGATTACATGTATATCAAATATACCTTTGGTGTTGCTGGCCTTCTTATCCGCTAAGTATTTGGGGCAGTTCCGCTTCCAGTGACCCTTCCCCTTGCAATAAAAGCACTCAGTCTCAGGCTTGGGTCCATTCTTTGACTTCTTCCCAGTAACTGGCTTACCAAGCGCGGCAACATCCTTGCCGTCCTTCTTGAAGTTCTTCTTGCCCTTGCCCTTCTTGAACTTAGTGGTCTTATTGACCATCAACACTTGATGTTCTTTCTTGATTTCAGCCTCTGCTGACTTCAGCATTGAGAACACTTCAGGAATGGTCTTCACCATCCCTTGCATGTTGTAGTTCATCACAAAGCTCTTGTAGCTTGGTGGGAGCGACTGGAGGATTCTGTCAATGACCGCCTCATCTGGGAGGTTAATGTTCAGCTGGGTCATACGGTTGTGCAACCCAGACATCTTGAGTATGTGCTCACTGACAGAACTGTTTTCCTCCATCTTACAACTATAGAACTTGTCGGAGACATCATATCTCTCGACCCGGGCATGAGCTTGGAAAACTAGTTTCAGCTCTTCGAACATCTCATATGCTCCGTGATGCTCAAAACGCTTTTGGAGCCCCGGTTCTAAGCTGTAAAGCATGTCGCACTGAACGAGGGAGTAATCATCGGCACGAGTTTGCCAAGCGTTCATAACGTCTTGGTTCTCTGGGACGGGAGCGTCACCTAGCGGTCCTTCTAGGACATATTGCTTCCTGGCAGCTATGAGGATGATCCGCAGGTTCCGGACCCAGTCCGTATAGTTGCTGCCATCATCTTTCAGCTTGGTTTTCTCTAGGAACGCGTTGAAGTTCATGTTGACATGAGCGTTGGCCATTTGATCTACAAGACATATTTGCAAAGGTTTTTAGACTAAGTTCATGATAATTAAGTTCATCTAATCAAATTATGAACTCCCACTCAGATTAGACATCCCTCTAGTCATCTAAGTGTTACACGATCTGAGTCGACTAGGCCGTGTCCGATCATCATGTGAGACGGACTAGTCATCGTCAGTGAACATCTTCATGTTGATCGTATCTTCCATACGACTCGTGTTCGACCTTTCGGTCTCCGTGTTCCGAGGCCATGTCTGCACATGCTAGGCTCGTCAAGTTAACCCTAAGTGTTTTGCTGTGTAAAACTGTCTTACACCCGTTGTATGTGAACGTAAGGATCTATCACACCCGATCATCACGTGAGACGGACTAGTCATCGTCGGTGAACATCTTCATGTTGATCGTATCTTCCATACGACTCGTGTTCGACCTTTCGGTCTCCGTGTTCCGAGGCCATGTCTGTACATGCTAGGCTCGTCAAGTTAACCCTAAGTGTTTTGCTGTGTAAAACTGTCTTACACCCGTTGTATGTGAACGTAAGGATCTATCACACCCGATCATCACGTGGTGCTTCGAAATGACGAACTGTAGCAACGGTGCACAGTTAGGGGAGAACACTTCTTGAAATTGTTGTAAGGGATCATCTTATTTACTACCATCGTCCTAAGTAAACAAGATGCATAAACATAATAAACATCACATGCAATTATATAGTTGTGACATGATATGGCCAATATCATATAGCTCCATTGATCTCCATCTTCGGGGCTCCATGATCATCTTGTCACCGGCTTGACACCATGATCTCCATCATCATGATCTCCATCATCGTGTCTTCATGAAGTTGTCATGCCAACGACTACTTCTACTTCTATGGCTAACGCGTTTAGCAATAAAGTAAAGTAGTTTACATGGCGTTCTTCAATGACACGCAGGTCATACAAAAAATAAAGACAACTCCTATGGCTCTTGCCAGTTGTCATACTCATCGACATGCAAGTCGTGAATCCTATTACAAGAACATGATCTCATACATCACAATTCATCATTCATCACAACTTCTGGCCATATCACATCACATGAACAATCGCTGCAAAAACAAGTTAGACGTCCTCTAATTGTTGTTGCATCTTTTACGTGGCTGCAATTGGGTTCTAGCAAGAACGTTTTCTTACCTACGAATAACCACAACGTGATTTTGTCAACTTATATTTACCCTTCATAAGGACCCTTTTCATCGAATCCGCTTCAACTAAAGTGGGAGAGACAGACACCCGCCAGCCACCTTATGCAACTAGTGCATGTCAATCGGTGGAACTGGTCTCACGTAAGCGTACGTGTAAGGTTGGTCCGGGCCGCTTCATCCCACAATACCGCTGAAGCAAGAAAAGACTAGTAGTGGCAAGCAAGTTGACAAGATCCACGCCCACAACAAAATTGTGTTCTACTCGTGCATTAGAGAACTACGCATAGACCTAGCTCATGATGCCACTGTTGGGAAACGTTGCAGAAAATTAAAAATTTTCCTACAGTTTCACCAAGATCCATCTATGAGTTCATCTAAGCAACGAGTCAAGGGAGTGAGTTTGCATCTACATACCACTTGTAGATCGCGTGCGGAAGCTTTCAAGGGGATGGTGATGATGGAGTCGTACTCGACGTGATTCAGATCACCGATGTCCAAGTGCTGAACGGACAGCACCTCCGCGTTCAACACACGTACGGGACGGGAGACGTCTCCTCCTTCTTGATCCAGCAAGGGGGAAGGAGAGGTTGATGATGATCCAGCAGCACGATGGCGTGGTGGTGGATGCAGCAGAACTCCAGCAGGGCTTCGCCAAGCGACTACGGGAGGAGGACGAGGTGTTGCAGGGGGAGGGAGGCGCCAAGCACAAGGGGTGCGGCTGCCCTCCCCCCTGCCCTCCTTTATATAGGCCCCCAGGGGGGGCGCCGGCCCTGGGAGATTGGATCTCCCAAGGGGGCGGCGGCCAAGGGGAGAGGAGTGCCCCCCAAGGCATGTGGTGCGCCCCCCACCCTAGGGTTTCAACCCTAGGCGCAGGGGGTGGGCCTAGGGGGGTGCACCAGCCCACTCTGGGCTGGCTCCCCTCCCACGTCAGCCCATGGGGCCCTCCGGGATGGGTGGCCCCACCCGGTGGACCCCCGGGACCCTTCCAGTGGTCCCGGTACATTACCGGGTGACCCCGAAACTTTCCCGATGGCCGAAATACCACTTCCTATATATTATTCTTTACCTCCGGACCATTCCGAAACTCCTCGTGATGTCCGGGATCTCATCCGGGACTCCGAACAACATTCGGTATGCTGCATGCTCATATTCATACAACCCTAGCGTCACCGAACCTTAAGTGTGTAGACCCTACGGGTTCGGGAGACACGCAGACATGACCGAGACGACTCTCGGGCAATAACCAATAGCGGGATCTGGATACCCATGTTGGATCCCACATGCTCCTCGATGATTTCATCGTATGAACCACGATGTCGAGGATTCGATCAAACCCCGTATACAATTCCCTTTGTCAATCGGTACGTTACTTGCCCGAGACTCGATCGTCGGTATCCCAATACCTTGTTCAGTCTCGTTACCGGCAAGTCACTTTACTCGTACCGTAATGCATGATCCCGTGGCCAACACCTTGGTCACCTTGAGATCATTATGATGACGCATTACCGAGTGGGCCCAGAGATACCTCTCCGTCATACAGAGTGACAAATCCCAGTCTCGATCCGTGTCAACCCAACAGACACTTTCGGAGATACCTGTAGTGCACCTTTATAGTCACCCAGTTACATTGTGATGTTTGATACACCCAAAGCACTCCTACAGTATCCGGGAGTTACACGATCTCATGGTCGAAGGAAGAGATACTTGACATTGGAAAAGCTCTAGCAAATGAACTACACGATCTTTGTGCTATGCTTAGGATTGGGTCTTGTCCATCACATCATTCTCCTAATGATGTGATCCCGTTATCAACGACATCCAATGTCCATAGTTAGGAAACCATGACTATCTGTTGATCACAACGAGCTAGTCAACTAGAGGCTCGCTAGGGACATATTGTGGTCTATGTAGCCACATGTGTATTACGATTTCCGGATAATACAGTTATAGCATGAATAAAAGACAATTATCATGAACAATGAAATATAATAATACTTTTATTATTGCCTCTAGGGCATATTTCCAACATTATCCTACTCATACTCTGAACAATGCTGATCTTACATTAACAATGCTTGTCCTTTTTGATATGATGCAGTGTCCCTACAGTTACTACCCTTTGTAATTACACCACCTTTGCCAAAAACAGGGAAGCACAACTGGTTCCTCGCTCGATCAGACGATGGCAAAAGACTGATGATCATTCGGACACATGAGCCGGAAAAGTTATATTGCAAAAACCCCACTGTATACAAGCACCGTGTAATACGTGAGTATCCAGACAGTGGCTGTTACGTCTATGAGCAGGATACCAGCTTTTTGGGGCCTTTAGGATTTTTTAGTTGGAGGCGGGTAAATAGCCTTGGTTCACACTCTCTGTTTCTCGGACTCAATTATCTGATTAACTAGGAGATCACCATTGGCAAGGACCTTGATGGCAGAGAGGCTCTGTTTGCAATGGAAAACTGTGTCTACACGGCGAGCCCTAGGAGTTCGGGAGCATACTCCCCTGATTGTCAATGATACAGCCTGTAGCCAAAAGAAGGTGAGAATGACAAAGGCATCCGGATTAACTTTGATCCTTGGATGTCTCAATTACGACAGGAAGTGATGTGGTTCAAGCCTTCAGGTTGATAGGTAATTGGGTTGTTGCATCGAAAGGGTGGAGTACTGGTGTCTCCGGATCACTGGTCGCTGAAGTGGGGCTGCAAATTATGATGGTGTTGGATCATCTCTTCGAATGACTTTGTTGTCTTTGCTGCTGGTTCTGGATGGGTAGTTCTTTCTTTTGTTATGCATATTCCTTGTCATTTGGTCATCCTCGTCTATGTCACTCTAGCTATGTAATAGTTGCTTCTGTTTAGAATGTCATTCTTGTCTGGATCACGAGAGTCTGAGCGCTATAGATGGGTACGTTTTGGTGGTGTAGCAAGACTTCTTATGAACTATCATGTCTTGTTGTTTATGTCAGTAGTAGTCACTAGTCAGTGTTTGAATATTGTATATATCGTTGTTTCGAACTGTTTATTGTCTTGAACTACTGGTGGGCTAAATGAGGGCATCACCATTCTCAAGTGTTCAGAGTATATCTCCTTTTTTCAAGTTATATAATTTGAGCTCACTGTCTTTTCGATGATGTACACTTGTTTGGGCCAATGAGGTGTCGTTGAATATGGGCCGAGTAGTAACGCAATGCCAAACAGGTCAATTATGACTCTCGGGTCGGGCTCTCAAAAGATCCTGAAAAAAAAGGTCGGGCTCTCCAAAAAAGAAAGAATAAGGACTCTTAGGCCGACATGTGGGCGCCACCGGTGTTTTCGTGCGCTTGTGCGCCGAGAGCATATTGGCGCGTGCTCGAAATTCATGCTACCTTTTCATCCCCAGTCTCCCGCCCCTCCCCCACCTCTGGAATCTCGATTCCTACTCCAGTTCCCCCAAATCCCCCTCCTGTACTCCCTGTACTCAAGCGCACTATCATGTCGCCGGTCAACGCGGATCTCCGAGCCGGAGATCCAGAGGTCCGTCCTACCTTTGGTCACTGTGTGCTGTCGCTCAACAGTGGCATGACGACGCTTGACGACCAGTTTGCCGGCCTCCCGTCTCGCCGGACGATGGTAACCATCAACGGCGACCGGCCTCCCGTCTCGCCGGACGACCTTGTCAAAGCTCTTGGCATTGCGCACAGCATCCAAATAAGTGACTTGCTCGTCGAAGTCTGTCCGCCACCAGCTGATTTCTTCATCAGGTTCCAAACAACTTTCGACTGCAGTCGTGTGTTCGAATCTTCTCGGCGTTTGTTCTGCGATGGAGCGCTGGTGAGCTTTGATCGGTGGCACCCAGGATGGGGCTCGGTGTCCTCTGAGCTTGAGTTTTTAACAAATCTTACCTTCCACGGCATGCCTCGATGTGCTTGGAACAGCGAGTCCATGAACGAGCTTATCAACGACCTTGGAGGTGAGCTCGTAAGTATGTTTGTTCCTCCAGACAGCTGGGCTCTGAAGGTTATGGCATGGATGAAGAAGCCGTCCACCATACCGAAGGTGATTGGTGTTGAGATACCGATGCAGGAACCGGGGTTGTACTATTCGTCGTCACCAAGGCCGCCGCGGACCACGTTACTGATGTACCTATATCGAGTGTTCGTGCATGTCGAAGAAGTGGTCAATCCATCAATCGAAGTCCTGGCGCCCCCGCTGGTGCCAGGGTCCGTCGACGACGTCCATTACAGGAGTCAACGTCAGACTTTCCCCGTGTTGCTCGGAACGATGGATGGCACAGGGCCTACTCCATCGCGCGGCGGAGGCCACTGCTTCTTTGGGAGAAGAGGCAGGGCTGGCTGCCTGGATGTGCTCTAATTTGAGGTAACAACTGAATCTTGTCAGATAGTACTAGTTAAATCCAAGCTATGAGTCTGAAGCACTGATATGACAGTACATTTGATTGTGACCTGTTCTAATTTTGTACCTGAACTTTTTTCAGAAAGGGTTGTACGTCAACTTAATGTGCTAGCAGAACTTATTGTGTTGTCTGTCTATTTTCTTTGCACAACATTCAAGATATTTCCCCGTCATTTATAAAGACGATGAACCGTTATGTACGACTTCATTGGTTTCAACATAGCCCTTTCCGTAATGATCCACTGCTTCCATCCTGATTGTGCCGCCTGCGTGAAATTTTTGTATGCAAGTTTAGTGTGCTATGATGTTCTATATGATTGTGTCAACTATATAAGTTTTTACTGAGCATCAGCAATGCATATGGCTGAAAGATGTATTTACGAGCATCGACCGATGGGTCTCTCTCTCTATCTCTCTCTCTCTCTCTCTCACACACACACACACACGCACACACACACGCACATGCACAAGTGGGACCCGTTGAATTATTTATTTGCTCGTGGCAGCTTTTAGTTAGGTTCCACTGTAATCTAACTTTTTTCTTAAGTTATTAATTGAGCTCAGTGACTTCAAAAAGTTGTACAGAAGCCTTGTTTGGGCCTTTCCGGCGTCCCTGAATGTGGGCTGAGTAACCATGTTAGGTTGTACTGTACTACACAGGCCTTTTTTTCAACATCAGCAATGCAATTGGGCCGACAGTTGTACACAATATCCAGGTCAACTTGTTATCCGCCCCGCTGGGCTGCAAAGTTTCCTAGGAGGTATGCATTAGGCTTAACAAGAAAATGGACTTTAAGAAATAATAAATGGGATGTAATTATAATAACTGGGCAATTACTATGCACCAAACACGTAATTAGTTTGAAAAATATATTATTTTTGGAATTTGGAAATTTTAATTTCATTACTTGTTGCACGCGCAATATTTCGTTGGATTTTAACGTGATACAACTTTATTTTGAAATTATATTTAACCTGACTAGAAATTTCGGATACAAATATTTCGGATCCCATCAAAATGTGGGAATTTTTTTTAGTTCTGTTTTGAGCGGTTGTTTGAAATTATTAATCGTTGTCCTACCTAGAAGTTGGGCTGTACTTTTAACAAACCTGTAAACCGGCTGTACATTCTTACAAATTGCAAATGGGCTATATGTTCTCTGCCAAATCCGAGCTGTGGGCCTACTAAGTTGACGCGTACCAAGGGCCTTGTCAACTTAGTCAATATAAACGATTCTAGCTGCAGTGATCGTACGATGTCCATCCAACGGCTGTAGTGCTTCTTTAACCTCTGGTCTTCTTGCTCCAGCCGCCCAAAGCAGCGCCGGTCGTGTCGCGTGCTCCTGCCTCCCATGGCCGGCTGTGATGTCGCGGAGGCCTCACCGCCCGTACTACTCCAACCATTGGCCAGGCCATCCCTCTACTCACCCACACCCCCTGTTATTCTGCGGCGACGGCAGCCTCACACCGCAGCCGAACCAATGAACCCTCGTACTCCTCTCCGCGCGGGTTACCACTGCTGTGTCTTCCCCGGCTCCGTGTCGTCCCCTTCCTAGGCCTTGTCATCGTCCAGACCACTGCCTTGGTGCTCTCGGCGCGGCGTGGTCAACGTGGTCAATGACCGACTTCCATCGGAAGAGTACTGTACGTGGAGAGGCTGACAGCTGGGTCCAGGCAGCCGCAAGGAAGTGCCTCCTTATTACGCGCAAAATAATTATTCCTCCACCTGACAGCGGGGACCCACCGGACGGGCCACCTTATTTCGCGAAAAAATGTTTCCCCCCTGACTGCTGGGACCCACCGGACGGGCCACCGTATTTCGCGAAAAAAATGTTCCCCGCGCTGTCAGCTCGGACCCACCGGAAGTGCCTCCTTATTACGCACACAAAAATGAATACTCCCCCTGCTAGGTGGGACCCACCATGGTGGGAGGCTGACTTGTGGGCCTACTAAGTTGACTGGGACGGGCGCCTTTGTCAACTTTAGTCAATATGAATGATTCTAGCTCCAGTGACCGTACGATGGCCATCCAACGGTCGTAGTGCTTCTTCAACCTCTGGTCTTCTTTCTCCAGATGCCCAAAGTAGCGCCGGTCGTGCCGCATGCTCCTGCCTCCCATGGCCGGCTATGCTGCCGCGGAGGCCTCACCGCCCCCTACTATTCCCACCGCTGGCCAGGCCCTGCAGCAATGGCAGCCTCACACCGCAGCTGAACCAGTGAACCCTCGTACTCCTCTCCGCGCGGGCTTCCATCGCCGCGTCTTCCCCGGCTCCCCGTCGTCCCCTTCCTAGGCCTCACCATCGTCCACCGCCGTGGTGCTCTTGGCGCGGCGTGGTCAATGTGGTCAACGACCGACTTCCATCGGAAGAGTACTGTACGTGGAGAGGCTGACAGCTGGGTCCATGGCAGCCACAAGGAAGTGCCTCCTTATTACGCGGAAAATAATTATTCCTCCACCTAATAGGAGGGACCCACCGGACAGGTCACCAGTATTTCACAAAAAAAACGTTTCCCCCTGACTGCTGGGACCCATAGGACGGGCCACCGTATTTCGTGAAAAAACGTTCCCCCCGCTGTCAGCTCGGACCCACCGGAAGTGCCTCCTTATTACGCACAAAAAAATGAATACCCCCCTGCTAGCTGGGACCAACCTTGGTGGGAGGCTGACTTGTGGGCCTACTAAGTTGACTGGGACAGAGGCCTTTGTCAACTTTAGTCAATATATGAACGATTCTAGCTCCAGTGACTATACGATGTCCATCCAACGGCCGTAGTGCTTCTTCAACCTCTGGTCTTCTTGCTCCAGCCGCCCAAAGTAGCACCGGTCGTGCCGCCTGCTCCTGCCGCCCGTGGCCGGCTGTGATGCCGCGGAGGCCTCTCCGCCCCCTACTACTCCCACCGCTGTCCAGGCCATCCCTCTACGCACCCACACCCCTGTTATTCTGCGGCGACGGCAGCCTCACGCCGCAGCTGAACGAGTGAACCCTCATACTCCTCTACGCGTGGGCATCCACTACCGCGTCTTCCCCGGCTCCGCATCGTCCCCTTCCTAGGCCTCGCCATCATCCACCGCCCTGGTGCTCTCGGCGTAGTGTCATCAACGTGGTCAAGGAATGGCTTCCATCGGACGTGGACTGTACGTGGAGAGGCTGACAGCTGGGTCCACGACCGTAGCAAGGAAGTGCCTCCTTATTACGCGCAAAATAATTATTCCTCCACCTGACAGCGGGGACCCACTGGACGGGCCAACGTATTTAGCGAAAAAACATTTCCCCCTATCTGCTGGGACCCACCAATTACATCTTCGCACGCAAGGAAGTGCGTCCAAAAAAATGATTCGCCCCCCTGACTGCTGGGACCCACCAGCTACATCTTCGCACGCAAGGAAGTGCCTGATAGTCGGGACCCACCTGGTCGAAGCGTACGTAGCGTTGTCATTCTGGTCGCGAACGTGTACGTACATATATACTGGTGGATGTAGGGGCGCGCACGTGTCATAGTAGAGGCGCGCACGTAGCATGTACACGTACATATAGTGGCGAGGCGCGCACGTGTCATTGTTTATTATTTTGAGCGCTCCACCAAGATGTATGTGACATGGAAGAGTAACCCATGAGCCTAATTCATTGTGCATTTGCAGTCCAAAGCAAATCTAAAACTATGCACAAATTTAGGGGGAGCTCTTGCTTATCACATACTTCTCCAAGCGATGATGTTATTAAATCTTATTATCATTTGTCGAAGCTTTGATCTATATGTTGTCATCAATTACCAAAAAGGGGGAGATTGAAAGTGCAACTATCCCTAGGTGGTTTTGGTAATTCATAACAACATATAGCTCATTGAGCTAATGCTATTCCAAGACTATTATTTCAGGAAAGCTCAATGAATGGCATGGCATGGATGATGAAAGTGGATCCCTCAAAATACTAAGGACAAAGGATTGGCTCAAGCTCAAAAGCTCAAGACTCTTCATTTTATATTTTAGTGATCCAAGATCACATTGAGTCTATAGGAAAAGCCAATACTATCAAGGAGGGATGAGGTGTTGCTTAATGAGCCTCTTGCTTCATGTCCTTAGTGATATGCTCCCAAACCCTCAACTACTTTCCCACATCCACAAATCACCTAAATCCAGAGCCAAAATCGGTCACACCGAAACTTCCTATCCGGCGCCACCGATTCCAAAAGTCATAGCCACTGCCACAGACCCTAAGCAAATCGGCCTTACCGATAGGGATCTCGGTCTCACCGAGATGGGGTTGCAATCTCTTTGTTTCCCTTCGTAACGTTTCGGTCTAACCGAAGTGAGCGATCGGTCCCACCGAGATTGCAATGTAAACTCTCTGTTTCCTTTTTGTAACATTTCGGTCTCACCGAAAAGAGCAAATCGGTCCCACCGAGTTTACCTGACCAACTCTCAGAAAGCTTATTACCAAATCGGTCTCACCGAGTTTGTGTAATCGGTCTTACCGAGATTACGTTATGCCCTAACCCTAACCGAATCGGTCTCACCGAGATGCATGTCAGTCCCACCGAAAATCACTAACGGTCACTAGGTTTACTAAATCGGTCCGACCGAGTTTAACAATTCGGTCCCACCGAGTTTGGTAAATTGTGTGTAACGGTTAGATTTTGTGTGGAGGCTATATATACCCCTCCACCTCCTCTTCATTCGTGGAGAGAGCCATCAGAACGAACCTACACTTCCAACTTACCATTTTTGAGAGAGAACTACCTACTCATGTGTTGAGGCCAAGATATTCCATTCCTACCATATGAATCTTGATCTCTAGCCTTCCCCAAGTTGCTTTCCACTCAAATCTTCTTTCCACCAGATCCAAAACCTTTGAGAGAGAGTTGAGTGTTGGGGAGACTATCATTTGAAGCACAAGAGCAAGGAGTTCATCATCAACGCACCATTTGTTACTTCTTGGAGAGTGGTGTCTCCTAGATTGGCTAGGTGTCACTTGGGAGCCTCCGACAAGATTGTGGAGTTGAACCAAGGAGTTTGTAAGGGCAAGGAGATCGCCTACTTCGTGAAGATCTACCGCTAGTGAGGCAAGTCCTTCGTGGGCGACAGCCATGGTGGGATAGACAAGGTTGCTTCTTCGTGGATCCTTCGTGGGTGGAGCCCTCCGTGGACTCGCGCAGCCATTACCCTTCGCGGGTTGAAGTCTCCATCAATGTGGATGTATGATAGCACCACCTATCGGAACCACGCCAAAAACATCCGTGTCTCCAATTGCGTTTGAATCCTCCAAACCCTTCCCTTTACTTTCTTGCAAGTTGCATGCTTTAATTTCCGTTGCCTATATACTCTTTGCATGCTTCCTTGAATTGTGTGATGATTGCTTGACTTGTCCTAAAATAGCTAAAATCTGCCAAACTCTAAAATTGGGAAAAGGTTAAGTTTTTATTGGTCAAGTAGTCTAATCACCCCCCCCCTCTAGACATACTTCAAGGTCCTACAAGTGGTATCAGAGCTTTGGTCTCCATTTGCTTTGATTTCCATAGCTTTTGGTGGTCATAGCCTTGGTTTCACAACCTAGGAGAGTATGGCGTCTAGCGAGGGAAATTATCACCGTAGAGTTCCTTACTTTGATGGTACTAATTTTGCTAGTTGGAAGCATAAGATGAAAATGCATATTCTTGGACATAACCCCGCCGTTTGGGCAATTATTTGTATTGGCTTGCAAGGTGAATTTTTCGATGGGAGAGAATCAAACCGTGAAGCTAATGCGGAAGAATTGAAGATGCTGCAATACAACGCTCAATCTTGTGATATCATCTTCAACGGATTGTGCCCCGAAGAATTCAACAAAATCAGCCGTCTTGAGAATGCAAAGGAAATTTGGGATACTTTGATTGATATGCATGAAGGTACCGAGTCCGTCAAGGAATCCAAGTTGGATGTGCTCCAGAGTCAGCTTGACAAGTTCAAAATGAAGGATGGTGAAGGTGTCGCTGAAATGTACTCTAGGCTTGCTCTTATCACAAATGAGATTGCCGGCTTAGGGAGTGAAGAGATGACCGACAAATTCATCATCAAGAAGATCTTAAGAGCATTGGATGGAAAGTATGATACCGTGTGCACATTGATTCAAATGATGCCAAACTACAAAGATCTCAAGCCAACAGAAGTCATTGGAAGAATTTTTGCTCATGAGATGTCACTCAAGGATAAGGAGGAACTTCACAACAAGTCAAGTGGTGCTTACAAATCCTCAAGTGAAGCCCCCACATCATCAAGTGAGAAACCAACCTTCAATGAAGAATTGAGCTTAATGGTGAAGAACTTCAACAAATTCTACAAGAGTAGAAGCAAAGAAAGAAGCTCCAAATCAAGGTCTTACAATGACAAGAGATCTTCTAGTCGAGAGCGCAATTGCTACAATTGTGGGAGACCCGGACACTACTCCAATGAGTGTACGACACCCTACAAAAGAAGAGAAGATTCTCTAAGAAGGAGCAAAAGAGAAGAATCACCACCAAGAGAGAGGAGTAGAGATGATCGTTATGAAAGAAGACCCTCACGGAGAAGCAAGAATTCTGAGAGGAAGGACAAGTCATCAAGTAGCTACACAAAACGAAGACATCAAGCTCATGTTGGTGAATGGGTATCCGGCTCCGACTCTGACAATCACTCCGAGAGAAGCTATCACTCCGACTCCGAATATACTCAAGATGAAGGTGTTGCCGGTCTAGCACTTGTGTCAACCAACTCCTACGACATATTTGACTCACCAAATGAAGGTGTTGGAAGATGCTTCATGGCCAAAGGTCCAAAGGTAACACATCCTGAGTATGTTGATTTCAATAGTGATGAAGCTAACTTGCTTGTGGATGATGATTTACTTGTTGACAACTCTAGTGATGAATACTATGATGAAACGTCAATTAATCATGCTAAACAAGATAAAACGAATGACAATGATAAGGAGAAGATTGAGCTTCTAACTAAAGAATTAAACTCTCTTAAGTTATCTCATGAAACTATCTACGAAGATCATCGAGAACTTTAAGGGCTCATGAGAAGTTACGCTTTGAAAAGCTCAATCTTGAGCAAGAGCATGAGTTCTTAAAAGCAATCAATGATGATCTTCGCAAGAAAAGTTCTTCTTATATTGCCAAGCATTTACTCTTATCTACTTACATGCCTCAAGTCAAGTCTAGTAACAAGTACAAGAAAGATACTTCCTCTAGTGGTAACAATAATAATGTCAAATCCAATATTGTTGCTTCTAGTAGTTCTCTTGATTCCACTAATGATTCTCTTAGCCAAGTTACACTTGAGCAAGAAAATAGCTTATTGAAGGGAATTATAGAGAAGGGTGTTTACAAGAGCCTTGCCGGGAGTAAGCAATTCTAGGAAATTGTACGCAAGCAAGGAAGGCACCGGAAGAATCAAGGTGTTGGTTTTGAACGAAAGTTCAATGCCAATGGAGTTGAGTGGGAAGAAGATCAATACCCCAAGATGAAGTTTGTTCCTCAACAAGAGAAGTATGATCCTACTTCCTTCAAGGGAACACAAGCTCAAGATGATCTTCCACCACAAGACCACAAGAACAAAGGCAAGGACAAGCTTCAAGAAGAGATTGATGCATTTGAAGAAGCACCTAAAGCCTCGTTCAAGTGGGTTCCCAAGACTACGTCAAGTTCTACTTCATCAAGTACAACTACAACTCCAAGGATTCCCATCAAGATGATGTGGATCGCGAAGAAGAAGAACTAGAGAGTTCTTGAGGGTGACTCCGCCAACATTCTTCACTCATATCATTTTGGCAAGAACAAGTGCAATCAACTTCCACATCTTGCACTAGTTCAAGGAGTCACAAACCCTCATGTTAGTAAGGCAAGGGACAAGGTAACCTAATGAATTCATGGACATCATCTTGTGTGTGCATCACTCTATGTCTATGGATATTTTTGTTTGTTCCTTGTGGGACTAACCCATGTAGGTAACTTGAAGTGCAACTCACTCCAAAGGATTGCTCCAAATGGTCTACACCAACATTGAGCATCCACATCTTCAACACCTACATGAAGTCATCATCGACAAAACCCAAGGTTAGTTCATCCCTCTAAGGGGGGATCTCACATCTAGGGGGAGCTTAACTCTAAGAATTGAGTCAAAGCAACTCTAATGGTGTGAACACATTAATGCATTATGTAAAAGTGGTAACCCCACTTGAGCTTAAACGATGAGTATGACCTATGATCAAATGTTCTCATTTGACTCCTAAGTCCATATACTCATATATAGATGACCTAGTCATCGCCAATTGCTTGATAGATGCTAGAATTGGTTGTGCATGCTTTGCCACATATTTTATTTGCTATCTTATTGTGTGAGCATGTTGGTGCATATTTTACTCATTCATGGACATCCACTTGTTGTTTTGATTGTTTGGGTTCTTTTCTTTTTGCCAAGTGGATGGACAAGAATGCCTAAGAACCTTCTTTAGCTATCTATGTTTTTCTCATCTCAAACTCTATTCATGCTACATCACAAAATTTGATCAAGTCAGATTCGAACCACTCTGTGTGAGGAGCACTGGGAGTCCCCGATTCGTCATAGACTTAGACTTCCAAAACCTCTTTGTGATTCTCGGTCATACTGATTCCTCCATTTCGGTCCAACCGAGAACATCAAGTTGATCTGAGTTTTCAATCTCGGTGCAACCAATTTGAACTTTTCGGTCTCACCGATTTGCTGTAACTGTACACAGTTATGCATCTCGGTGCCACCGAGTTGTTCCACTCGGTCACACCGACAGGGTCGGGCTATATATAGCCACGGGCAAAAGTTTGGAAATTTCTCTGAAACCCTTCGCCCACGCTACAGCTCGCTCTGCCATCGTGGTCTACGGATCGTCTCCTCATTGCCAACAGCCTCATGTCGCTGGTCTTTGCCGCCGTCAACGAATTTCGTCCCCGCCGTTGCCGTCGTAGCAAGTCCACCGCCAAGATAGGGTATGGACTTGATCTTTGTGCTATCCACGTCTGATTCCTAGCACATTGTTTTCATATTGATTCTTGCCACGATTGAGATTCTTCTATCCAGCCAAAGAAGTCCATAGATTAGATGCGATTCAAATTTTTAGGGTTAGGTTTCTGCCAAAACCATCTCGGACCCACCGAGTTGAAAAACTCGGTCTCACCAATTTGGCTTATGACATTGCACTAGTGACTCTCGGTCTGACCGAGAATTACTAATCGGTGCGACCAACTTGAGGATTCTGTGAAACCCTAGCAGTCTCGGTGCCACCGAACTGAAACTCGGTCCAACCGAGATCATCAGTTTAGGTTCCAAAACTGCTTCGGTATCACCGAGTTTGAAAATCGGTTGATCCGAAATGCTTTCTGTGGAAAACTAAAACTGAACTTTTGAATCATTTTTTTTGCAAAAATCTCTGCATTTTGTGATGCTCATCTTTTCTATCTCATCTATAACTCTTCACAGGGTCAGCAGTCAGCTTTTTGCAGTATGTCTGATCAAAGTGATAGCCAGAACAGGTCAGAAGAGCACATGGACTTGAGTGAGGGCACTAGTCCCTCAACTTCATATGATGGGAGCAGAAGTACTCCTAGAAATTTGCCTAAGGCTGCTACTAGGCAAAGGAGGAAAAGAACTTCAGATTCTGAGGATGAAGATTACAAAGCTGAGGAAGATGAGGCCACTTCCAAGAAAGTGGTGCTCAAGAAAGAATATGGCTCTGCTCAAAGCACAAAGCCAGGTCTGAAGAAGAAAGTTCCTGCCAAGAGAACTTCAATGCCAAAGGCTAGGAAGTCCACTCAAGTGCCAACTCAAGCTCAACCCAAAGAGGCACCTGCAAGGAAAGAAACATCATCCAAACCTCAGAAAGTCCCCACTGGTGCAACTATGAAGTTCACACTTGAATCAGAGGATGATGGTGATCAGGACAAGAAAAAGAAGAGAGCAAGAACCACAACTGCCAAGGTCCTTGGAAAGCCCTCAATGAGAAGGGATTCTGATAATGAGGAAGAGGATGCTGCACCAGCACCTAAGGCAGCTAAGCTCATGGGAGATGCAATCAGATCAGGGGCTACAACATCCAAGCCCAAGGAAGCACCCAGAGCTGCCTCCAAGGCCAAGCAAGTTCCAAAGAGGAATACTAGGAGTATTCCAGCTGCTAAGAAGAACAAGGCCCCAGTGCCAAATGTTGCTGAAGAAGAGGATGAGGAAGGACAGGTCCTTAGAAAGCTCAAGCCCAAGATACCGGACCACAATGATGCCCATCCTGTGGCTGAGGACATGAGAATCAGGAAGGATTCAGGGCTGAGGCTGTGGAGGATGGAAGACCCATATGCTTCAAGAAGAAGAACTGTTGTTGACTACAGGTTCCATACAAAGGAACAGCAGGACTTTTATGAGACCATTCTGTTGGACAAGAAGCCCATAGTCTGTGATATGAGGTGGGTTGACTGGAAATTCATCAGGGAAAATGAGCAGCACTACCCTGGAGTTGAAGACAGCTTTGTTGCTTGTGGAGTTGCAGATTTTGTTGGACAGAAGTTCACCAACTGGAATGATGAGCTTATCATGCAGTTCTACTCCACAGCACATTTTTACCCAGATGGTAGGATTGTTTGGATGTCTGAGGGTACAAGGTACCAGTCCACTGTTGGAGAATGGGCAAGTCTCATAAATGCCCCCAAGGAAGAAGAGGATGACCTGGACATTTATGCAAAGAAGAAGTTGGGTCACAATTCAATGGCTCATATGTACAAGGAAATTCCTGACAAGGCAGTAGAGACTCACAAGTTTGGACCTGTTCACTTTCTGCTGTGAGGGTTGCCAACCATAAATTGGATTCTGAGGCACACTTTGTTGCCCAAGTCAGGTGACCATAACATGATCAGAGGGCATGCCATCAACATGTTGCATGTGTTTGATGTGGCCCAGAAGTTCAAAGTCATGAGCCTCATAGTTGAAACAATCAAGAGGACTGCAGCAGATCAGAAGAGGAGCTGTGGATATGCACCTCAGATCCAGGAGTTGATTAACTCAAAGATGGGCACAGGAAAGTATCAATTGGATAAGGAACATTTTCCAATTTATCCAGACTTTGAGGACAATAAGGTTGTCATGAATGAAGATGATCCACAATCAGTTCAAGCTCAAGAGAAGAAGGAGAAGGCAAAGAAGGAGAAGGTTGCCAAGGTGCCAACTCAAGAGGAGGCATCTGAGTATTTCTTGAAAACCAAACAGGAGCAGCTTGGTTACTTGATAGCATCAACTCTGAGGATTAAGAAGGGGTTGGTGTAACGCCCCGAGACCCGAGTTGCCTTCCATTTATTTTTAGTTGTTGTCATGTGTTTATTATGTTTGTTGCTATGTTCATGTTGAGTGCTTGTCATATTTTGCTTCTTGCATCATGCTATTTAATAATTGTATTTTGCCATCCTTGTTGTTGCCATGATCATCTTTCTTTGTCATATGCTTCATGATGTGCTATTGTATTTTGTCATTGTTGTTGCATTTGCATCATGATCATCTTTGTTGTGTGCTTGTTATCTTTGTGAACTCCTTCTCCTCATCTTATTTGCTGTTCCATCTTTCCCTTCCATCTAAACCATCATCAAGTGCATCACCCCATCACTAGCTTCTTCCTTTCAATTCTCACACATTTCTTGCAAGTGGCATTTTTCTGTCCTCAATAAATGTTCATTCTTTTCCTATAAATCCTGCACTGTGCCTACATCCTCTCTGCTAATTTTCAGCCCATTTGAAAGTGTTTTGGTTGGGTTAAAAATGGCTCAAGTTTGAATATAATTCAAACTTGAATTATTTTTATATCCTTAAAAATGCCCAAAGCAATTTATTATAATTCTACACAAATTCTGGACTCCAGGGATATTCTCATATCTCTCTCCGCCCTCTCCATTATTCCTGTGCTTTTCTGTCTTGTTTTATGTCTGAAGAAAAGGGAAGAAGAGAAGCAGCAGTGGCAACAATGCATCCCACCAGCACTCACTCCCCGCAGCCCACCTGGGCCCTTCTTTCCCCGGCCCAGTCGAGCCGAACGGCCACCTGCTCCCTCCCTCACGGCGTCTCCTTCCTCCAGAGTACAACAGCAGCAGCGCCGTGAGCAGGAGGCTCACGGACATCGAGGCCAGCGCCTGCCCGCGCCCCTATAAAGCCCTCGTGGCATCCCTAGGGTTTCCCTCTTCCCCTCTCGCCGCCGCCACAATCCCTCTGCTTCCTCTGTTTGTCCTTCTTCTCCAAGAACAGAGCACCCGAGAGAAAACCCCGCCGCCGTCGTGCTCGCAGCCGGAGGGCGTCAAGCTCATCTCTGACATGTCCATCTGCTTCCTCGACGTCGACTACGTCCGTTCCGACGCGTTCCCCGCACTAGGTCGCCTCCACTATGTCGCTGTCTTCTTCCCCTGCTTCCTCTTCTTCACGGAGCCGAGCACCGCTTCGATCAGCGCATCCTCCTGCCGTCTCCGATCTCCGTCGACCTCGTACGACTCCAGCGGCACCCCCACGGTGAAGATCTTCTCCTCCCCATCATCGTTCCCGTTGTTTTCCGTCGTCGTTGCTGCCATTCGGCGCCCAACCCGCACGCCTCGCTGCACGCCCGCCGTGGCCGTGGCCGAGCGCCTCGACCCGGGAGGCCGGCCTTTGTGTTTTGCTCTGGTTCGTCTTATGCTTCACTTAGAGCCGAGCTGCTTCTTTAGCATGATCCACATACCCGTCAGCACACGCGCCCATGTATCGCTGTGCGCCGCAGCCGAGACGAGCTCCAGCTCGATGCTCAAGCTCCAGCCTCTTTCCTCCGCTCCCCGCATGCACGCGCGCACCCTTGTACGTTTCCGCAACCCCGCCGGCGACCTGCAGCCGCTGGTGTTGGCTCCCGGCGCCGGCCATGTCCCCCGTCCGTTTTCAGTTTCGTCAGATCAACGCCAGGGCATTCATCTTGATTATAAGGCATTTCTTAGCAGAGGTCTATAGTAGTCCATCTGGTTAACAGCGCATGCTCGTATCCAAGGGGTCTCGGGATCAAATCCCGAGCACCCCATTTATTTCCCTTTTGCTACTTGTTCTTGTTTCTTCAATTCAGTTCAGTTCGAGAGGATCTGTCATCCAGGGCCGAACCCCTACAGTGCACAAACACATTTCAGCCTAGCTGGTCGTTGCGCTGCAATTCTACCCAGGCGACCAGGGATCAAATCCCCACGGCCGCACCTTTTTGTTTTCACCAATTTGTGCTTCACCCAGATCAAGCTCTGCTCATGTTTCACCTACTGTCAAGTCCATTCTTCACCACAATTCAGTCAGTAGCCCACTGGTCATCTCAGCGCACAAACAGCAGGAGGTCTTGGGATCGATTCTCATGGAGCCTCCCACGCATGTTTTTTTCTCTTTCTACCTGTGCATTTAGTTATTTTTCCCAGTTATTGCATGATTGCAGAAAATGCCATTTATTTGCTTTGCTCATATTTAAATAATCGTGCATCGGATTGAAACATGTCATATATGCATCTTGCTCAGATTTTCATGAAGTTTCACAATGTCCAACTTTCATTCATGTTGAAGATGATTAAAATTGTTGTTTCCATTAATTTTGCATAAATGACATGCTAAAATGGTTTGTTTCATAACTAAATAACCGTATATTCGATTCTAATAAACTTTATATGTATTTGGGGCATAAAAATGCATAGAATGACATGATCCACTTTATTTTCCTGTTTAACAACATTAAAATATGGTTTAGGGCAGATCAGTACCAAATTCGAAATATGGACATGAGAATTTTCCGGAATTGTTGTTCGTTGTTCCGGCCTCATTTAAACTTGCCTAAATAGTTAGTTTGATTATGTTTCACCTCTTGCCATGTTTATAACAACATGTAATATTGTTGTGTTCCTAAACGAGAGAGAACTAAATAATTGATGTGGTGTTTCGTCAATATGCAACTCGTTGCATATTGAGCTCCACTTAACTTGTACTGTTGTTTGTGCATATTGCCATGCCATGCCTCATTAAACCGGACATGCATCATACTTGTTTGTGCATCATGACATGTTTATGCTTGTGTGTTTACCATGTTGTTTGTTTCTTTCTGGTGTTGCTTCTTAGTTCCGGTAATGTCGCGATTGTGAGGATTCGTTCGACTACTCCCGTTCATCTCCTTCATGGACACGTTCTTCTTCCTAGCAGGATTTCAGGCAAGATGACCACTACCCTGGATCTCACTACTATCATTGCTATGCTAGTTGCTTCGTTCTATCGCTATGCTGCGCTACCTATCATTTGCTCTTCAAGCCTCCCAATTTGCCATGTCAGCCTCTAACCTTTTACACCCTTCCTAGCAAACCGTTGCTTGGCTATGTTATCGCTTTGCTCAACCCCTCTTATAGCGTTGTTAGTTGCAGGTGAAGTTGAAGATTGCTCCATGATGGACATGATTATGTTGGGATATCACAATATCTCTTATATTAATTAATGCATCTATATACTTGGTAAAGGGTGGAAGGCTCGGCCTTATGCCTGGTGTTTTGTTCCACTCTTGCCACCCTAGTTTCCGTCATACCGGTGTTATGTTCCCGGGTTTTGCGTTCCTTACGCGGTTGGGTGATTTATGGGACCCCCTTGATAGTTCGCTTTGAATAAAACTCCTCCAGCAAGGCCCAACCTTGGTTTTACCATTTGCCTCACCACCACCTATACCTTTCCCTTGGGTCGGCCAACCCGAGGGTCATCTTTATTTTAGCCCCCGGGCCAGTGCTTCTCTAAGTGCTGGTCCGAACCGAGTGATGTCCGGCGCCCCCTGGGCAACCAGGGTCTATGCCAACCCGACGTCTGGCTCATCCGGTGTGCCCTGAGAACGAGATATGTGCAGCTCCTATCGGGATTTGTCGGCACATCCGGGCGGCTTTGCTGGTCTTGTTTTACCATTGTCAAAATGTCTTGTAGACCGGGATTCTGAGACTGATCGGGTCTTCCTGGGAGAAGGAATATCCTTCGTTGACCATGAGAGCTTATCATGGGCTAAGTTGGGACACCCCTGCAAGGTTATAAACTTTCGAGAGCCGTGCCCACGGTTATGTGGTAGATGGGAATTTGTTAATGTCCGTTTGTAGATAACTTGACACCAGATTCAAATTAAAACGCATCAACCGCGTGTGTAGCCGTGACGGTCTCTTTTCAGCGGAGTCCGGGAAGTGAACACGGTTTTTGGGTTATGTTTGACGTAAGTAGGAGTTCAGGATCACCTCTTGATCATTGCTAGCTTCACGGCCATTCCGTTGTTTCTCTTCTCGCTCTCATTTGCGTATGTTAGCCACCATATATGCTTAGTCGCTGCTGCAACCTCACCACTTTACCCCTTCCTTACCCATTAAGCTTTGCTAGTCTTGATACCCATGGTAATAGGATTGATGAGTCCTCGTGGCTCACAGATTACTACAACAACAGTTGCAGGTACATGTTATGCGATGATCTTGATGCGAGAGCGATGTTCGCTTGTTTTGGAGTTCTTCTTCTGCTTCTTCTTTGATCAGGGGATAGGTTCCAGGTCGTCAGCCTGGGCTAGCAGGGTGGGTGTAGTTTGAGCTTCTGTTTGTGTTTCATCCATAGGCGGATGATGTTCTTATGTATGATGATGTTGTATTCGTGTGGCATTGGATGCCTTTTGTATGTATCCCCATCTATTATGTAATGTTGATGTAATGATATCCACCTTGCAAAAGCGTCTTCAAGATGCGCTTCTATCCTTGGTGGGACCTTCGAGTTTTTAGGATGGGGTCGCATCTTGGGCGTGACAAGTTGGTATCAGAGCCTCGACCGACCTTAGGAGCCCCCTTGATTGATCGTGTAGTTTGGCCGTTGTCGAGTCTAGAAGAAAACTGTTTTCGGAGTCTACTTATATCGGAGAGTAGGAATTCTTTTTACTCCTCAGCCCCTTCGTCCCTCTGGTGAGGAATCTTGACGTAGGTGTTTTTGAATTACTTCTCTTCCCCTTCAAATTTTCTTTATGTTCACGCAGTTGGTTTTTCAATTGTTGTTCCTCAGCTCTTTTCATCCGGTGCATTTCTCGTCAAGTTGACTCGACCCTCTTCATCTTTGCAAGTTCAATCCTCAGATTGCTCTCAACAAAGTTGTTTCTCTATCCTCAGTTGTTTTCTTTTTCCCACCCGCCCACCCCTTTTCTTCTCGGAACCGGAGTCCATAATCGAGTATCCTTCCTACTCGTGCGACACATTTGCATTCTTTGAACCGGTGTCTTCTCTTCAAGTTATTCATCGGGTTTCCCCTTCCTAGTTGCCTTTGTTTTCCCGCCCTCCCACCCTCTTCTCCCGGAGTC